>NC_057805.1:65676344-65683898 GCF_018294505.1 Triticum aestivum
CAGTCCCGTACTTGCCTAAGTTTAAAAATCCTACCGAGTGATGAGCAACCCTCTCACTCGGGGGCTTAGCTGCAGTCTCGTACTCGCCAAGTTATAAAAATCCTACCGAGTGATGAGCAATCCTCTCACTCGAGGGCTTAGCTGCAGTCTTGTACTCGCCTAAGTTTTTAAACCTCCGAGTGAAGAGCGATCCTCTCCCTCGGAGACATAGCCACACGCTCCATCTCGATCCGCAAGGATGACGAGGTGCAGGTCGTCAGCGACCCTCTCATCGGAGCTGCGCCACAAATACAATGTACGCCCCATCTCGATCCGCAAGGACGACGAGGTGCAGGTCGTCTGCGACCCTCTCCTCGGAGCTGCGCCACAAATACAATGTATGCTCCATCTCAATCCGCAAGAACGACGAGGTGCAGGTCATCCGCGACCCCCTCCTCAGAGTTACATCACAAGAACAAAAGTTTGCTCCGAGTGAGAGGGTCAAGTTCCATTCGGAAATAAAGACGAACATATTTAAGGAAAAACCAAGTTCAGATAAATCCCACGAGGTTCCGGACCATGGATTAAAGTACTCGGGCATCAGGCCCGAAGGATTCTAACGATTACAAAACCACTCGGCATACCGAGGCAAATTTAATCGGATCATAAAAGTTTGTTCACTCCATAGAGGGAGGGCTGGCAGGCTCGACGAACTCATCCAGGTCGATTGTGTCTGCAATACGAGTAGCAGCAGCAATGAAGGTCTCCATGAAAGACTGGAAGTCAAGTCTCTTAGTGTTAGCAACCTTGATCGCTGCTAACTTCTCTTCTTTGGCCTCCTTGCAATGGACACGAACAAGGGACAGAGCTACGTCAGCGCCGCACCAAGCAGAGGATTTCTTCCATTCCTGCACTCGACCGGGGATCTCATTGAGTTGAGTCATCAAAGAATCAAGGTCATTTTGGAGCGTCTCCCTTGGCCAGAGTGCCGTGTCGATCTGCGACACCGCAACCTTCAGTCGCGCGAGGTAGTCTATGACACTGGCAAGTCGGGATTCCAGTCGGAGCACGTTCATGGCAGCTTCATCCTTAACATGGGAGTTGATGGGATCCAAACTTGTCTCGATCCGCCTAGTTTCTTCCTCAAAGTTTTGGCAGAACTCTGCACTCACAAAGAAATAATGAGTCGACGAATTTATGATGAATCGACAATAAGAAAACAGTCGGGCAAGGAAAGATACCTTCAAGCATAAGGAATAACTTCTTGGCGAGTCCTCCCAGATAAGTCTCCAGCTTGTCTCTCCTCCGACTGAGATCACCAACCTTGTCAGTCAAAGCTTCCTTGTCCTTCTTCAGTCGAGTCACCTCTTTATTGGCCTCATCAAGAGCAATCTTCAGCTTGGCATTTTCTGTTTCTGATTTTCCGACTGAAGCCAGCTTCTGGTCAGCAAGTGCTGTTTTCTCTTCGGCCGATTTTTGTGCGGCCGCAAGGTCAAGATCCTTCTTCTCCAAAGCCTGAGTCATTTTTTCTGAAAGAAATAACGCTCAGTTCAAAGGAAGGAAATAATATTCGGTTCAGAAAAGAGTCAGTCGACAAGTTTTCCATACCAGCAGCATCATCCTTAGCCTTCTGCAAGTTCTCCTTGGCCAACTCCAGATCAAGATTGAGCTGGATCTGCTTCTGCTCCAAGTCAGCAAACCGAGCTCCAAGTTCACAAGATCTCTGCGGTCAGAAGACAGTCAATCGACAAATAAAAAGTTTGGTTGCTTATCAGGCAATAAAGTTCAAATTCAAAAAGTTCTAAGACTACTGCCGAATCAAACATTCAACAGTAGTCTCGGGGACTACACCCAGTGGGTGCACTTAGCGTGCCCCCACTGGTCCTGGTTCCACTCGACATGGTCCGTCCAGACCGAGTGGAAGAATGTCAAAAAAGAGAGAGAAAGAAGCAACAGTTATTCCTAGACCACAACCGACTGCCCGCAGTCGACCGTGGTCTCGGGGACTACACCCAGTGGGTGCACTCAGCTTGCCCCCACTGGTCCAGGTTCCACTCGACATGGTCCGTCCAGACCGAGTGGAAGAACTGAAGAACAAGATATTTTTATCAAGACCCCCGCCGAATCACACATTCGACGGCGGCCTCAGGGACTACACCCAGTGGGTGCACTCTGCGTGCCCCCACTAGTCGAAAGATACAATCGACAGAACCTAGTCAACTCAATTGGAAAAACTACTCAGCACAGATTGAAACACCTAGTGGGTGTACAGATGCGAAGTGCAGACGGACAAATGGATGCACAATAAAGGTTTTCAGGTACCATATCCTAACAGAACAAGCGTCAAGCTAGAAGATCAGTCGGAAATAAACTAACTTGGACGTTGGCCTGGAGTGCTGAGCTGGCGTCATAAGCAGCTTTACTGGCCTCGCGAACCACTTTCATCTGCTCCATCATAATGCCTGCCTGGCGTATGGCTTCCTTGGCAGCACTCACTTGGTCCTCTGGGACGTGATGGGCGGTGAAAAGTGAAGACGGCGGATCAGCTGCAGCAGCTCGAGAATCTGAGACATGGGGTTGCACAGACGAAACAGGAACCTGTGCAGTCGACGCTCAAGGCTGTGCACTCGACAATGGAACGGCAAAGGTAATAGAAGCCCGGTTGAGGTCTCCAGATGGTTGAATCACTGGTTCCGTCGCCGGCGTCGATTGGGCGTCTTGCTAGTTGATGCTTTCCTGCCCGAAGTCCCGCTCCTCCTTCCCATGGGCCTCAGTGGCACATCTTCGTCGTCGTCTGGAAGTTCAATAACATTGGGCGGAGCTGCAAAGAAATCAATTGCAAGAGTTTAGTCGACCGTCAAAATGGCTGATAAAGTAAAGACAAGGTGACAAGAGTTATACCCGCGTTAGAGGTGACTGCGTCTTCCATCTCCTCCTCATCATCATCTTTATAAATAGAAGTCCTAGAGGTAGCAGCACTGCAAATTTCAAAATTCACTCGGTCAAAACAGGAAAGTGAGTCGACCAAAGATCAAGTCATGCCAAACTAAGAGGTCGAGCTCAAGGATTACCCAGAAGCGATGGGGATGGCCACTTTGATCTTGGGCAAGGCCTTCCGGGGCTTTGATGGTGCGACTTTGGGCTGCTTTGGAGCTTTCTCAGTCGGCACAGGAGAAGATGTTCGAGTGCGCTTTGAGGTCTGACCAGTCGGAGCAGTCACCTTGCCACGAACACTCGCTGGGTCTTACCTCTGCTTGGAGCGTCTTTACAAGCGAGGTGGAGACTCGACTTCCTCGCCATTGCTTGAGTCTTCACTCTCCTCGTCCTCTCCCCCATCAGATTGCCAGTCGCCGCTCTCGCCTCCGCTCACCTCTCCCTCCTGCTCCTGCTCTCCGTTGGGCATCGAGTACATCTCGGTATAAATCTGCAAGGCACGGGATTGAACAGATATCAGTCGGTTTTGAGAACTGTTATGTATCAGAACAAATGGATGCTTGGAATATAAGGTCAGACCTTGTCAGGCTCGTTGGTGTTGTCGAGTGGAGGAATTCTCCTGGACCCCCTGGGGCTGTCCTTGTTGCCCGTGATGCCCTGCAACCACTGCGCCACCATCTCCTCGTCAACTTCCTCCGGGTGGATCCGAGTGGTGTCGTCAATTCCCGAGTACATCCACATCGGGTGGCCGCGAGCTTGAAGTGGTTGGATGCGTCGACTGAGAAAAACCTCCAGCAAATCCATGCCAGTCACACCGTCGCGGACAAGTTGGACTACTCGCTCAACCAACATATTCATCTCCACTTTCTCAGCTGGAGTCAGTTTCAAAGAAGAGGGCTTATCAACTCGGTCCATGGAAAATGGAGGGAGGCCAGTCGACTGACCAGGGGTCGGTTGGTCCTTGCAATAGAACCAGGTCGACTGCCAACCTCTGACTGACTCGGGAAGAATCATAGATGGGAAAGTGCTTTTACCCCTCATCTGGATCCCTAAACCTCCACACATCTGGATCACGTGTGTCCTCTCATCACTCGGATTGGCCTTTTTTACAGACTGAGAACGACAAGTGAAAATGTGTTTGAAGAGACCCCAGTGCGGTCGACAGCCCAGAAAGTTCTCACACATGGACACGAATGCAGCGAGGTATGTGATGGTGTTGGGAGAAAAGTGATGAAGTTGGGCTCCAAAAAAGTTCAGAAAACCCCGGAAGAAAGGATGGGGGGGGGGCAAAGAGAAACCACGGTCAACGTGAGTCGCAAGAAGAACACACTCACCCTCCTGCGGCCGCGGCTCGGTCTCGTCCTCCGGAAGCCGCCAAGAACCATGGGGAATCAATCCCCCCTCAACTAGATCCTCCAGATCTTCCTGCTGGATCATCGATCGAATCTAGTCGCCCTAGATCCAGCCGGGCGGCAGGCCAGTTCTCGACGATGACCCTCCCCGGCTCGTCTTCTTCCCCTTCGCCTTCGCCGTCACCTTCTTCGCGTGCTCCAGAGCCGCCGTCTTGTCCTTCCCCATCACGGCGGTTGAGCTCGGGCTGGGCGGTAGCGCCGAGGGTGGAGGCGGATGTACTGGAGAAGCAGAGGAGGAAGGAAGAAAATGGGACGCACTGTGCAAAAACACTGGCCCAGACGCCTTATATGGTCCTATTCCCCGAGTGACTGACTTGTGGGCCTAGGCAATCCTATCAAATCCCGCAACAGTCGCGCGCACGATACGTGGCGAAAAAGGTGGCGCGAGAATTGAGGCGCCCCTGCCTAATCCGCTCCGCTTACTGTGGCTCTCTCCGTCCCGCGCGCTTCCCCAAATTTTGAATCCCGTGAGACCCGGAGACGGCAGCGCAGTCGATCATGCCAAAGATTTTATGCCATACCAGCAGTCGAAGCTTATCAGCAAAGTTCACTCGACAACCTCTGAATGGCTCAAGGCGACTGAAAATGAGGTCAATTTTTTTGCATGGTTCACCAATCCAAGTAAAATGCTTCCGAAGCATGAAAATTGGGTCGGAACCATCTTCAACTCCATCTCCACTCGGACCCAGAACCATTCGGGGGCTACTGACGATGACATGTACCCAGGGTAGGACAATAGACCTGATCTAAGCACCCTTCCCAAGGACACTGCCTTACAGTCAAGGACATTCTAAGGACAGCAAATTCTACCGACTGAAATCACCACAGGATGCAACCCACTCGACCGTGGGTTCCACTCGGATAACCCAATTCCATTCGACCAGGATATAATAATTTTACCATATCAGAAACCACTCGGAATACAGAAGATCTAAGGTCACTCTAGATGACAACGGTCAGGCGTTCACTCCGTAGACTTAATGGTCATTTATATGACTTTAATACTGACGTTACCAGTAACGTCCCCTCTTTATGTACATTGAACCCTATGTAACGGAGGAGGGATGGGGTCCTGGCGCACTCTATATAAGCCACCCCCCTCCGCTGGGACAAGGGTTCACACCCCGTGTAACTTCACGCATAATCCAATCGACCAAGCCTCCGGGCACCGAGACGTAGGGCTGTTACTTCCTCCGCGAAGGACCTGAACTCGTAAACCTTGCGTGCACAACCTCATCGTAGTTAGGATCTTGCCTCTCCATTCATACCCCCTATTCTATTGTCAGACTTACTCCCACGACAGGTGAGGCAGCCGAAGAGCCCGCAGCCGCCGAGCCATAAGAGGCGGCGCCTGTCGGGACTGAGCTGGAGACCGCGCCCGCGGCGGTCGTGGGGGCACCCGAGGGGGCACCGCTAGAGGAGACGACCGCGCTCGATACGGCCGAGGGCGGATCCGATGGGGCGCTGCTGGAGGAGGGAGCCGTGCCAGAGGGCGCCGGGATCGAGGGCGGGGCCGGGGCGGGACTCGGCGAAGGGGGTTGCCCGCCAGGTGTGGTGGCAGGGGCGAGCCGCGGCTGGGTGCCGCGCCACGGTAGGGGCACCGCGAGAGGAGCCAGAGGCTGCTCGGCGGAGGGTGGTACCTGCTGAAAAGGGAACACCGTCTCATCAAAGTACATGTGTCGCGATGTATAAACACGATGGGACACTGGATCATAGCACCGGTAACCTTTGGTGTTGGGAGGGTAGCCGAGAAAGATGCAAGGAACCGACCGTGGAGCGAGTTTGTGGGGAGTGGTGGACACGGTGCTAGGATAACAGAGACACCCGAAGATGCGGAGGCCATCGTAAGATGGGGGCGCACCGAAGAGGAGCTGGTGAGGAGCGTAGTTCTAGCGAGGGCGACACGGGCGGATGTTGATAAGGAGGCCGGCAGTGGCGAGAGCATCCGGCCAATACCGAGGGGGCACGTTAGAGTGAAAGAGTAACGTGCGGACGCAGTCATCAAGAGTGCGAATGACACGCTCGGCGCTGCCATTTTGTTGGGACGTATAGGGACAAGTGAGGCGAAAAATGGTGCCGTGGGAGGCTAGGAGGTTACGGACAGCGACGTTGTCAAACTCTTTTCTGTTGGCAATTTGTAATGTGAGAATAGGACGGCTGAACTGTGTGGTGACGTAGGAGTAAAAGGCGGTAAGTGTGGCAAGAGCATCGGACTTGCGACGAAGAGGAAATGTCCACACGTAATGAGAGAAATCATCTAAAATCACCAAATAGTATAGATAGCCCGTGTTGCTTGCAACCGGGGACGTCCAAACATCACTATGCAATAACTAAAACGGAAAAGCAGAAATAGTTGTAGACGCGCTAAAGGGAAGACGAACGTGCTTGCCAAGACGACAAGCCTCACAATGTATGGTTGTCAACCTTATTACATGAGAAAGAAAAACTCTCAAGAATCTGACGCAAAACGGTGGAGTTGGGATGACCGAGACGAGCATGCCAAAGATCGACACTGGCGGCGAGGGCGGCTGGGTGGGTGGCGGTGGTGGCGGAGGGGTGCACCGGGTAAAGCTCGTCCGGGCTATCACATCGATGGAGTACCATCCGGATACGGGTGTCCTTCACAAAAAAGCCAACATCGTCAAACTCAGCATTAATAGGATTCTCACAAGCAAGGCGACAAACGGACACAAGGTTCATGACTAAGTCAGGAGAGACAAGGACATTAGACATGGTGATAGGAGTAGAAGTAGGTGGAAACGACATATGACCAACATGTGTAATGGGTAATGAGGAACCGTTACCAACGGTGATACGGGTGGGAGTATGAACGGGAGTGGAAGATGTGAGGTTACTGGATGAGATGTCATATGAGCGGTGGCGCCTGAGTCCATGTACCAGTCGCCACCTCCACCGTAGTTACTGGTGACACAGCCGAGTGCAAGGTAGCCAGGAGGGCAGGATCCCACGGCGGCGGAACCTGGGGCGGGTAGAACCCACCATAAGAGGGCGTCGGGGCGGCGCCATATCCACCGGCTACCGGCAGTGCAGGAAGGGCCGAGTAGGGGGCGGCGCCGGGCGTGGCAAGGTACGCCCGGTGGCTCGCCGGACGAGGCCCGAGGATGCCCGGTGCAGGAGGCCGTGGGACCAACATCGAGTACGCGTGGACGACACCAGTCCACGGGTTGGTGTCGTATGTCCATGGCGGCATGGGCTACTGCTGTCGAGG
>NC_057805.1:65684219-65723694 GCF_018294505.1 Triticum aestivum
GGGCGCCCGCCCCCACGGCGGTTGCCGCGCCGGCCACCGCCTTGCGGCTGCTGCCGCGCCGGCAGCGGAAGGTGCGGGTGTCGCGGGTGGGAGGGGTAGTACCCCGAGAGTGCGGGAGGCGGCAGTTGCTACAGCGCGGGTGGGGCGGGCGGCGGCGGGGCGCCACGAGAGGTGTTGGCGGCGAGGGCGGTGTGCTGCACACGCTTCTTCACCTACTTCATCCGGCGCTCCTCCAACCGCAAGTACGCCACAAACTTGGGGAAGGAGGGCTTCGGCATCAAGGTGAGGTTGGCGGCCGCGTTGCCAAAGTCCTCGTTGAGGCCGGCGGTGAGCATGTTGAGGAGGAGATCATCATCAATCTTGGCGCCGATGTCACGGAGCTCGTCAGACAACGTCTTGAGGCGGCAGTAGTCATCGATGGATTGATCATCCAGACGACAGTAAAAAAAATCCTGCTGCAGAAAAACGCGACGCCGAAGCTTGTTGTCGGGGAAGAAGCCATTGAGTTTGACCCACACGGCGCGTGCATCATCACCATCGCTTACGACCGTGTGAAACATGTCCTTCGAGATGGTGGTGAAGAACCACCGGATGAGCGTAGCGTCGATCGCGGTCCACTTGGAATCGTCCACCATGGCGTGAGAATCTACGGAGCCGTCGACGTGATCCACGAGATTGTTCTCGCGGAAGAGGAGCGAGAAGTAGGTCTTCCACGCGCAGTATGTGGAGTTGGTTGCATTGAGGATCATGGGAACGCGGTCATGGATGTTGATGTCGCGGATGTCGGCGGGGTCCGGACCGGCGAAGGGGTTGGTGGCACCGGAGATGGATGAGTGGACGGACATGGTGAGGGAGAGGTGGCGGCGCGCGGTGGCAGGGAGGAAAGAGGCGGCGGCTAGGGTTGTAGATGGGAGGGAGGAGTGGCGGCGCAGCGGGGGAAGAGGGGTGGCGCGGGGACTGTGGTGGGTGGAGCGGCTGCGAGAGGGAGAAGCAGCGGCGTGGGAGGGTGGCGGCGGTGGCGGGAGGTGGCGGCGGCGGCGGTCCGGGGCGGCAGCTGCTAGGGTTGCGGAAGGTGTTTAGGCAGGAATCGATACGGTATCTGATACTATACCATGTAAGTTAGGGAGAAAGGGATTGTGTGCATCGATAATTCTCATTAATCGCGCACTAGACACATATATAGATACAAGGGGTGCTCCTGGTGTCTTGTCTCCCAAAATACAACAAGTTGCAGAGGGGAGAGAGACGTGACAGGTGCAATGTACAATACCAGACCTATATACGTATATGCATGTTCAACAGTTATACTGTACAAGCCTTCTCCGCCTCGTCGAAAAAGATAATGAACAAATCCTAAGGCGAAATGAGGAGAAACTCATGGCCACTTTTTCACCGAGGTTTCTGTCTCCATTATATATAGTTAAATAACGAGAAAAATTAGATTCAATTATTAACTGGTCCTATCAAAAATAGGATGTACTACGGATTAGAGACATCGCATATGATTTCATAAAATTTGTACAAATTAAATTGAGTGGCTTTCCAAAAAGATGTTGTTCAACATGTTCTTCAATACTGTAGGACTGTCCAACACAAGGCGCCACTAGTGATTCTATGATCTGATATGGTTGGGTGATAATGTGTATGAACATGTGCTTATGCTGTACTCGTTGTTACTAATTTTCTTATTAAAATAAATATTGTGTCAATTTTTTTGCCTGGTACAACACATTATAACAGTAAGTGCAAGACAACATGGTATAACAACCGTAAATTGAGTCTAAGTAGTTAATCATTATATGTTGAATTGTGAACCAACATGTACTTGGATGGTTGTACCCCCTGTAGTGAGCTCGTCGATCATAAAATCTGCCAGCTCAGTTTCTCGAAGATGCTCGTAGGGATAGATTGTGCATGCATCTATTGATAGGGGTGAGTGTATGTGCATGTATGTGTACCGTCTTATAAAAATATATTATATGTTATATTCGATTAGTATCTGTGTATATATTGAGTAAGGCATGTAGTTTTTAGGATGACATAGGGCCTCGTGGTGAAGAATGTACAAAGCTGAAATCAATTATTGTTGTTTGGTTTTCAGCCCGGCTTCCCTCATAAACAGGGTCAAATCGTTAAGGTTTTCGATCCGGTTTTTCTTATAAACTGGGACACATTGACCACTTTTGAGTAATATATTCAGGTGGGGAGACTCCCCCCTCCTCCCATAGGTAATTCTTAAAAAAAATTGTTGTTTGACTACTTTATGTCTCTTAAACTAAACCTACACTAGGAGCACTTGTTAATTAGTTTGCCGTAGGAACTTGTTAGCGTAGCATTTTTAGCATGTTAAGCACTTGTTAATTAGTGCCAGCAAACTCGCTCCTCCTTAATTAGTTTGCCGTAGCATTTTTAGCATTTGTACAAGATGGAGCGCTAGGAAGGGCCTTTTGTGAGTCTCTAGGTAAATTGCACTGTTTTGTCTCAAGAATGTACTAAATGACTTGAGAGTATAACCTAATATAAAAGCAATTGTACGAGTTGTGTCCAAACGCACATTTGATGTGTAAGGTGCAACTTAAGATGTAATGATATCTTTTTTGAAAAAAAAAACGTTCATACTAGTAGTATAAACATCACTAAATTGTTTGCATAAAAATCCCTGGGACCGACCATCTTCATCCTCTCGAATGAGGGGATGGTGCGCGGCCGCATGCTTCTCCAAACGTGAAGCCAACATGTCGATGTTTATTTGCAGATGAGAAGTCATTAATACCATAGCCTGCCGGGCCAGCACCCTGAAGAAGAAGTCGTCACTATGGAAAGAGCCACAAATTCAAGTGCCAAACCTCCATTATTTTGCATGGACCTCACGATGGCACCGGAGGCCACATTGACATGTTGAGGCCGGAGGACCAAGCTAGGAAGGGCCATCATCGCCGCGTCGGCAAAACCCGCAGATAACCAGCAGAAAAATACGTGACCAAGCCACAGACGACAAAGATGGGGTGCCTCGAGGAGACCTGATTCGCCAAACGATGGTGCCGCCAACATCAAAGATGCGTTGTCATGGATACTTTATTGCATGCACTAGCACAACTACTGAATGGGCGAAAGCGAGGAACAACGAAAATCTACATAAAACCCCTGAGAAAAGATACAACTCAATCCAATAGACCGGACCTTTCAAACTCCCACGCGCAACACCAACTATATCAAATATCCTCCCCGCAAAAAAAAAAACTATATCAAATATCCTATATGGCAGGGAAATATTCAACTGATATTACATCATTGTACATACTTGGAGACGAATAAGCATTAAGAGTGTTCCTTGCTTTAAAAAAGAAGAACATTTTTCTTTTGCAAAAATAATTTGAATTTGTTATAAAAGTTCACCGAAAGCACAAAGCACTCCAAACATATAAAAAATACACCGAGGCTCCTAGACCAACAAACGGTCACTACTGCAGCAGAACAAACCGCTAGCGTGCTGCTATCGTCACTCAATAATCAGAGCCGGCTTTCACATTGTCAATGACAACAATGAAGTGTTCATGCATGTACCCCTAAGAACCATCACCCTGAAGCTGCAGTTCTCGCCATTAAACACTTGAATAGATCTGAAGTATCTAACACCAAATCTCGTCTCGCACATGCATGACGAGAAACTCTTGCCTCGCCGCCCCAAGGAGAAGACATGAATCTACACCAGAGCTCAATCGACTACGTCCAGCCGGATGAACTAAATGAGGATCAGAACCCGGAAGAAAAATTCAAAGAAGAAGCGCCACACTTGTGTGAGTAAAAAACCGTAACCTAAACTACTAGCCAAAGCAGAGGCACCAGGATTCCCCTCCCCACCACCGGCCGCTGGAGCGACAGGCAGAGGGGAGGCAAATCCACGAGCTCGCCGGCGAAGCTCGGAGGAAAGAGTTTGCCCTAACTGCTGAGAGAAGGGGGGCGAAAAACTTCATGGGTAACCACACACACAAAAAAAGTACAATTTGTATGCATTTCTATTTGGAGTAGCATTTTGTTCTGGTTTTTTCCCACCTATTTAAAACTCTGTACTACATTGAAAAACAGTCTAGAAAATGCTACATTGACAAATGGCCAATTTCGGTGCAACGAACGCTCCTTCATTGTCTGCTGGCGGTTGTCAGAGGTGCCAGTGTGTCGCTCTTAAGCACCACGTGGTATGTTAATTACCAAATGTACCCCACTTGATCCAGACTACTAAGCTGCGCTTTAGGTGAGTCCAGACTTTGGGAGAAAAGGGATCGATTTAATCCCATGGAACACGTTTCTCATTTTCAAGTTGCAGATGGCGGAAAATAAAAACCGCAGAATGTCAAGTGCTAACTTTTTTGAATGCTATAGACTATTTTAGTTTTTTTTCCGAGTGTGTGATAGTTTTGGCGTGACGTCGAATCCAGATCAGTCGTTCACTTGTCTTGGCATCTGTACAAGCCTTCTATCGCCTTTGCTTAATTTAGGCGACACCCCATTTGTTAACGTCATCTAATATATCACCTTTGCGTTGCACGTTAATAAATTCCAAATCCCATCTGTCACGTCTTCCATATCACACTTTATCTCCACACCATTAAACACGTTTTTTTAGAATCAATAGTCGTTTATATTTCATAATGGTAGAGTTACAATCGAGATGCAAGAGATCCTCAATACACGTAGTTCTCTGTCAAGCCGACTATAACTTGCCATGTGGAATAAACACTCTATCATCCCTAAGACTAGCCATAGTGGGGAGTAACTTAGAGCATGGTAAAGAGTACAACCAGCTGCTGGCTATATGATGTTGTCATGTCAACTATAACCAAGCTTATAGCCGGCAAGTATAATAGTTAGATATAAAAAAGTACTACTTCATTAATACATGACCCACTTTTCTCTCTCACAAAGTCTCTAGAGCACGTGTTGCCGGCGGTTAGTTTGTAGCCCGCTTGTCTTCTCTCTCCTCTTATCTCTCTTCCAACTCAGCAAATATATACTATTTTAAGTCTTACAGCCCGCCTACGTCACCTTATTATACTTGCTCTTGAGGCCAAGGAAACCCTGTTCATGAAACGATGGCTCTCCTCTCCTCTCCCCTCCTCCCCCCTGGTGGCCGCGGCGGTGGCCGGCGTCGACCTCCCTCCCTCCCCCTCCCTGTCCCTTCCCTCCTGGTCGACCCACCCTCTCCCGCCTCCCCCTCGCCCCCGCTGCGTCCGGGCCCTCCTTCCTCAAGTGATCGGGCGTTGCTCCCTCTGCCAATAGGCTTTGGGCGCTCGATGGGGAGGATTCGGGGTCCGAGGACGATGTTGGTGTCGCCGTCTCCTCGGTGGTGCGTCGGCCATCCCCGCCCTCGTCGTCGGTCTGGGTGAGGAGTTCGCTTCGGGTGGCCGCGGGCGGGCGTCGTCGTCGCCTACGTCGGAGCTTGGCTGGCATGTGGTGAGGCGTCGTGGCCACAAATCTAGCAAGTTTGGTAGGTTTCCCGTGTCCTTTCCTGTCGTGGCTGGCCCTGGTTCTCCTATGCTGGGTCCGGTGAACCTCGCCCTTGTCTCTGGTTCATCTTCCTCCCCGAATCTGCCGTTGGGGTAGCAACCTGGGGCTCCGGCTGTTGTGGCGCCGTCATCGGGCGGTGGTGGCTTGTCGGTGGCGGCGCGGTCCGTGGTTGGTGAAATCCTAGGGGAGTCTTCCTTGGTGGTGCCGGATGAGGGGTGGGACGGATCGAGGCCCTTGTTCCTCTTGGCCTGATTCTGGGCCGCCCGTGGCTTTGTTCTTAGCGTCTGACTTCCCTCCGCTTGGTTCTCATGTGCCTATTGTGTTGGGCCTGTCTGTCAGCCCATACCGGTTCGGCCTGGTGGCCCATGGGTAGCGGGGTTTATATGGCTCAGGAAGGGATCCCTCGACCTCAACCTAGGGTTTCCGGCTCCCTATTCTGATGTGCACCGCTACCCCTTCCGCATCTGTCGTCTTGTGAGATCTCAACCACCTCTCCTCTCTCGATTTCCTTTGTTGCGGCTCTCTCCATGGATAAGTCTAGGGCTTCTTCCTCTGAGGCCCTGTCTGGTAGCAAGCGCGACCGCGAGGAGTCATCGAAGGCTGGCCGTTCCTAGATCTGGAGTATGAGGCGGCATTGAGGGCAAAGCTGGTGGCGGAGCGCTCGTCTCGCGGGCAGGTGGAGTGCGACAGGGCGACATGGGCGGCGGCGGCCGTGGTTCGGAGGGCGGTCGGGTGCATTTGGGGGCGGGTATGGTCCATCCTCGTTCCCCTCCAAGGCCCGTCATGTCTCGCCGCAGGATCCGGGTTTCTCCTCGGCCAAGTTTGGTGATGGTATCCTCCCCCCTCCACCCCTACCCCAGGGTTTCACTCCTTCTCGTGGCACTGGACCGTCCTTTGGTACTGGCTCTGCTTCTGGTCCTGCTACCCTCACCTGCTTTGTGTGCCACCGTTCGAGGCACTTTCAGTCATGTTGCAAGTTCCCTCCCTTCTGTCTGATCTGTCGCGTGGAGAGCCACCTCACGGTTGATTGTGTTGATCGCTACAAGTTCCTTTCTTTCAAACAATTTGGTCTTGGGCTGCCTGGTTGTTCCTTCTTCTCGCTGGATGGAGTTCTTGATATGCCAGTCCAATGCTGCTGTTATTTCGGTCACCTCCCAACCTATTTCGACCCAAGTGATTTCTGATGAGCTCAGAGAGTGGGGGTTGGAAGGCTAGGATTGGCAGATACATCAGGTCTCTGGTTTAGAGTTTGCGGTTACCTTTCCTACCAAGGAGAGTTTGAAGATGATGGCCTCTTGTACTAGTTTCACCCTCCCGCTTAATCAAATTGTTGTTTCTGTCAAGGCTGCAGCGGACGAGGCTAGGCCTGTCGCTTCACTGTCCGAGGTGTGGGTTCTCCTCGATGATGTCCCTTCCGGGCTCCGCAATTCCCGCTTCTTGATGTCCTTTGGGGATCTGATTGGTAAACCATCTGAAGTTGATGCGTCTTCTCTGGAGCTTCCTGGCCATGTTCGTATGAAGATATGGTGTGTTGATCCATCTCGTGTCCATGGTGTGATCAACATATTCCCTCAAAATGAAGCTTTTCAGATTCGTATTCATGCTGAGAATCTAGCTGCTTAGCAGGCGCTGTTGGGAAACGTAGCATGCAATTTCAAAATTTTCCTACGCTCACGCAAGATCTATCTAGGAGATGCATAGCAACGAGAGGGGGAGAGTGTGTCTACGTACCCTCATAGACCGAAAGTTGAAGCGTTTGACAACGCGGTTGATGTAGTTGAACTTCTTCTCGTTCCGACCGATCAAGTACCGAACGTACGGCACCTCCGAGTTCTGCACACGTTCAGCTCAATGACGTCCCTCGAACTCTTGATCCAGCAAAGTGTCGAGGAAGTAGATGAGTTCCGTCAGCACGATGGCGTGGTGACGGTGATGGTGAAGTGATCTGTGCAGAGCTTCGCCTAAGCACCGCGAGAATATGACCGAGGGTGTAATCTGTGGAGGGGGGCGCCGCACACGGCTAACAGATGTTGTTGTTGTGTGTTCTAGGCACCCCCTCCCCATGTATATATAGGTGGGAGAGGGAGGGGAGCAGCAAGGGGGCGCCCCAAGTAGGAGGAATCCTACTTGGGCACCTTCCCAATTCGACCTCCCCCCTTCCATAAGTTTCGGAGGGGGAAGGAAGGAGGAGGGAGGAGGGAAGGAAGGGGGAGGCCGAATCCCTCCCCTTCCTTCTCTCTTCCCCTCTTTCCTTCTCCTCTAGTTCGGCCCATATGGGGGGCGCAGCAGCCCCTGCTGGCTGCTGCGTTTCCCCTCTTGGCCCATTAGGCCCATATCTTTTGCCAGGGGTGCCCGGAACCCCTTCCGGTGACCCGATATGTACCCGATACCCTCCGGAACACTTTCGGTGTCCGAATACTATCGTCCTATATATCAATCTTTACCTATTGACCATTTCGAGACTCCTCGTCATGTCCGTGATCTCATCCGGGACTCTGCACAATATTCGGTCACCAAATCACATAACTCATATAATACAAAATCGTCATTGAATGTTAAGCGTGCGGACCCTACGGGTTTGAGAACTATGTAGACATGACCGAGACACATCTCCAGTCAATAATCAATAGCAGAACCTGGATGATCATATTGGCTCCTACACATTCTACGAAGATCTTTATTGGTCGAACCGTTATGACAACATGCGTTATTCCCTTTGTCATCGGTATGTTACTTGCCCGAGATTCGATCGTCGTTATCTTCATACCTAGTTCAATCTCGTTACCGGCAAGTCTCTTTACTCGTTCCGTAATACATAATCTTGCAACTAACTCATTAGTCACTTTGCTTGCAAGGCTTCTTATGATGTGTATTACCGAGAGGGCCCAGAGATACCTCTCTCATACTCGGAGTGACAAATCCTAATCTCAATCTATGCCAACACAACAAACACCTTCGGAGATACCTGTAGAGCATCTTTATAATCAACCCGTTACGTTGTGACGTTAGATAACACACAAGGTATTCCTCCGGTGTCCGGGAGTTGCACAATCTCATAGTCGAAGGAATATGTATTTGACATGAAGAAAGCAATAGCAATAAAAATTGAACGATCAATATGCTAAGCTAACGGATGGGTCATGTCCATCACATCATTCTAATAATGATGTGATCCCGTTATCAAATGACAACTCATTTCCATGGTTAGGAAACCTTAACCATCTTTGATCAATGAGCTAGTCAAGTAGAGGCTCACTAGGGACACAGTGTTTGTCTATGTATTCACACATGTATTAAGGTTTCCGATCAATACAATTCTAGCATGAATAATAAACATTTATCATGATATAAGGAAATATAAAATAACAACTTTATTATTGCCTCTAGGGCATATTACCTTCAGTCTCCCACTTGCACTAGAGTATATAATCTAGTTCACATCGTCATGTGATTAACACTAATAGTTCACATCGCCTTGTGACAAATACCCAAAGAGTATACTAGAGTCAATAATCTAGTTCACATCACTATGTGATTAACACCCAAAGAGTACTAAGGTGTGACATGTTTTGCTTGTGAGAGAGGTTTAGTCAACGGGTCTACCACATTTAGATCTGTATGTATTTTGCAAATTTCTATGTCTACAATACTCTGCATTGAGGTACTTTAGCTAATTGCTCCCACTTTCAATATGTATCCAGATTGAGACTCAGAGTCATCCGAATTGGTGTCAAAGCTTGCATCGGCGAAACCCTTTACGACGAACTCTTTATCACCTCCATAACCGAGAAATATTTCCTTAGTCCTCTTAGGTAACTAAGGATAAATTTTGTCCGCTGTCCAGCGATCTACTCCTGGATTACTATTGTACCCTCTTGCCAAACTCATGGTAAGGTTGAAGGAAATATGCCCTAAAGGCAATAATAAAGTTATTATTTATTTCCTCATATCATGATAAATGTTTATTTTTCATACTAGAATTGTATTAACCGGAAACATAATACATGTGTGAATACATAGACAAACATAGTGTCACTAGTATGCCTCTACTTGACTAGCTCGTTAATCAAAGATGGTTAAGTTTCCTAACCATAGACATGAGTTGTCATTTTATTAATGGGATCACATCATTAGGAGAATGATGTGATTGACTTGACCCATTCCGTTGGCTTAGCACTTGATCGTTTAGTATGTTGCTATTGCTTTCTTCATGACTTATACATGTTCCTATGACTATGAGATTATGCAACTCCCGTTTACCGGAGGTACACTTTGTGTGCTACCAAACGTCACAACGTAACTGGGTGATTATAAAGGTGCTCTACAGGTGCCTCCGAAGGTACTTGTTGAGTTGGCGTAATTCGAGATTAGGATTTGTCACTTCGATTGTCAGAGAGGTATCTCTGGGCCCTCTTGGTAATGCACATCACTATAAGCCTTGCAAGCAATGTGACTAATGAGTTAGTTGCGGGATGATGCATTACATAACGAGTAAAGAGACTTGCCGGTAACGAGATTGAACTAGGTATTGAGATACCGATGATCAAATCTCGGGCAAGTAACATACCGATGACAAAGGGAACAACGTATGTTGTTATGCGGTTTGACCGATAAAGATCTTCGTAGAATATGTGGGAGCCAATATGAGCATCCATGTTCCGCTATTGGTTATTGACCGGAGACGTGTCTTGGTCATGTCTACATAGTTCTCGAACCCGTATGGTCCGCACGCTTAACGTTCGGTGACAATTTGTATTATGAGTTTATGTGTTTTGATGTACCGAAGGTAGTTCGGAGTCCCGAATGAGATCGGGGACATGACGAGGAGTCTCGAAATGGTTGAGACGTAAAGATCAATATGTTGGACGACTATATTCGGACATCGGAAAGGTTCCGAGTGATTCGGGTATTTTTCGGAGTACCAGAGAGTTACGGGAATTCGTATTGGGCCTTAATGGGCCATACGGGAAAGGAGAGAAAGGCCCCAAAGGGTGGCCGCACCCCTCCCCATGGACTGGTCCGAATTGGAATTGGTAGGGGGCGCCCCCTTCCTTCCTTCTCCTTCTCCCTTCCCTTTTTCCTATTCCATGTGGGAGGTGGAATCCTACTAGGACTAGGGAGTCCTAGTAGGACTCCACACTTGGGTGCGCCCTATAAGGGCCGGCCTCCTCCTCCCTCCATCCTTTATATACGTGGCCAGGGGGCACCCCATAGACACAACAATTCATCATTGATCTTTTAGCCATGTGCGGTGCCCCCTCCACCATAATCCACCTCGGTCATATCGTAGCGGTGCTTAGGCGAAGCCCTGCGTCGGTAGCATCATCATCACCGTCATCACACCGTCGTGCTGACGGAACTCTCCCTCGAAGCTCTGCTGGATCAGAGTTCGTGGGACTTCATCGAGCTGAACGTGTGTTGAACTCAGAGGTGCCGTGCGTACGGTACTTGGATCGGTCGGATCGTGAAGACGTATGACTACATCAACCGCGTGGTTCTAACGCTTCCGCTTTCGGTCTACGAGGGTACATGGACACACTCTCCCCTCTTGTTGCTATGCATCACCATGATCTTGCGTGTTCGTAGGATTTTTTTTGAAATTACTATGTTCCCCAATAGTGGTATCAGAGCCAGGTTTATGCGTAGATGTTATATGCACGAGTAGAACACAATGAGTTATGGGCGATAATAGTCATACTGCTTACCAGCATGTCATACTTTGATTCGGCGGTATTGTTGGATGAAGCGGCCCGAACCGACATTACGCGTACGCTTACGCGTGACTGGTTCTACCGACGTGCTTTGCACACAGGTGGCTGGCGGGTGTCAGTTTCTCCAACTTTAGTTGAACCGAGTGTGACTACGCCCGGTCCTTGAGAAGGTTAAAACATCACTAACTTGATGAACTATAATTATGGTTTTGATGCGTAGGTAAGAACGGTTCTTGCTCAGCCCGTAGCAGCCACGTAAAACTTGCAACAACAAAGTAGAGGACGTCTAACTTGTTTTTGCAGGGCATGTTGTGATGTGATATGGTCAAGGCATGATGCTATATTTTATTGTATGAGATGATTATGTTTTGTAACCGAGTTATCGGCAACTGGCAGGAGCCATATGGTTGTCGCTTTATTGTATGCAATGCAATCGCCCTATAATTGCTTTACTTTATCACTAAGCGGTAGCGATAGTCGTAGAAGCAATAGTTGGCGAGACGACAACGATGCTATGATGGAGATCAAGGTGTCGCGCCGGTGACGATGGTGATCCTGACGGTGCTTCGGAGATGGAGATCACAAGCATAAGATGATGATGGCCATATCATATCACTTATATTGATTGCATGTGATGTTTATCCTTTATGCATCTTATTTTGCTTTGATTGACGGTAGCATTATAAGATGATCTCTCACTAAATTTCAAGATAAAAGTGTTGTGGCAGGATACCACGTGATGATCGGGTGTGATGAGCTCTACGTTCATCTACAACGGGTGCAAGCCAGTTTTGCACACGCAGAATACTCGGGTTAAACTTGACGAGCCTAGCATATGCAGAGATGGCCTCGGAACACTGAGACCGAAAGGTCGAGCGTGGATCATATAGTAGATATGATCAACATAGTGATGTTCACCATTGAAAACTACTCCATCTCACATGATGATCGGACATGGTTTAGTTGATTTGGATCACGTGATCACTTAGATGATTAGAGGGATGTCTATCTAAGCAGGAGTTCTTAAGTAATATGATTAATTGAACTTAAATTTACCATGAACTTAGTACCCAATAGTATTTTGCTTGTCTATGTTGTTGTAGATAGATGGCCCGTGCTGTTGTTCCGTTGAATTTTAATGCGTTCCTTGAGAAAGAAAAGTTGAAAGATGATGGTAGCAATTACACGGACTGGGTCCGTAACTTGAGGATTATCCTCATTGCTGCATAGAAGAATTACGTCCTGGAAGCATCGCTGGGTGCCAGGCCTGCTGCAGAGGCAACTGACGACGTTAAGAACGTCTGGCAGAGCAAAACTAATGACTACTCGATAGTTCAGTGTGCCATGCTTTACGGCTTAGAACCGGGACTTCAACGACGTTTTGAACGTCATGGAGCATATGAGATGTTCGAGGAGTTGAAGTTAATATTTCAAGCAAATGCCCGGATTGAGAGATATGAAGTCTCCAATAAGTTCTACAGCTGCAAGATGGAGGAGAATAGTTCTGTCAGTGAACATATACTCAAAATGTCTGGGTATAACAATCACTTGATTCAACTGGGAGTTAATCTTCCGGATGATAGTGTCATTGACAGAATTCTTCAATCACTGCCACCAAGCTACAAGAGCTTCGTGATGAACTCTAATATGCAAGGGATGGATAATACAATTCCCGAGCTCTTCGCAATGCTAAAGGCTGCAGAGGTAGAAATCAAGAAGGAGCATCAAGTGTTGATGGTCAACAAGACCACCAGTTTCAAGAAAAAGGGTAAAGGGAAGAAGAAAGGGAACTTCAAGAAGAACGGCAAACAAGTTGCTGCTCAAGAGAAGAAACCCATGTCTGGACCTAAGCCTGAGACTGAGTGCTTCTACTACAAGCAGACTGGTCACTGGAAGCGGAACTGCCCCAAGTATTTGGCGGATAAGAAGGATGGCAAGGTGAACAAAGGTATATGTGATATAAATGTTATTGATGTGTACCTTACTAGTGCTTGCAGTAGCACCCGGGTATTTGATACTGGTTCTGTTGCTAATATTTGCAACTCGAAACAGGGACTACGGATTAAGCGAAGACTGGCTAAGGACGAGGTGACGATGCGCGTGGGAAATGGTTCCAAAGTCGATGTGATCGCCGTCGGCACGCTACCTCTACATCTACCTTCGGGATTAGTTTTAGACCTAAATAATTGTTATTTGGTGCCAGCGTTGAGCATGAACATTATATCTGGATCTTGTTTGATGCGAGACGGTTATTCATTTAAATCTGAGAATAATGGTTGTTCTATTTATATGAGTAATATCTTTTATGGTCATGCACCCTTGAAGAGTGGTCTATTTTTATTGAATCTCGATAGTAGTGATACACATATTCATAATGTTGAAGCCAAAAGATGCAGAGTTGATAATGATGGTGCAACTTATTTGTGGCACTGCCGTTTGGGTCATATTGGTGTAAAGCGCATGAAGAAACTCCATATTGATGGACTTTTGGAATCACTTGATTATGAATCACTTGGTACTTGCGAACCATGCCTTATGGGCAAGATGACTAAAACACCGTTCTCCGAAACAATGGAGCGAGCAACAAATTTGTTGGAGATCATACATACTGATGTATGTGGTCCGATGAATATTGAGGCTCGCGGCGGGTATCATTATTTTCTCACCTTCACGGATGATTTAAGAAGATATGGGTATATCTACTTAATGAAACATAAGTCTGAAACATTTGAAAAGTTCAAAGAATTTCAGAGTGAAGTGGAAAATCATCGTAACAAGAAAATAATGTTTCTACGATCTGATCGTGGAGGAGAATATTTGAGTTACGAGTTTGGTCTTCATTTGAAACAATGCGGAATAGTTTCGCAACTCACGCCACCTGGAACACCACAGCGTAATGGTGTGTCCGAACGTCGTAATCATACTTTACTAGATATGGTATGATCTATGATGTCTCTTACTGATTTACCGCTATCGTTTTGGTGTTATGCTTTAGAGACGGCTGCATTCATGTTAAATAGGGCACCATCAAAATCCGTTGAGACGACGCCTTATGAACTATGGTTTGGCAAGAAACCAAAGTTGTTGTTTCTTAAAGTTTGGGGCTGCGATGCTTATGTGAAAAAGCTTCAACCTGATAAGCTCGAACCCAAATCGGAGAAATGTGTCTTCATAGGATACCCAAAGAAAACTATTGGGTACACCTTCTGTCACAGATCCAAAGGCAAGACATTCGTTGCTAAGAATGGATCCTTTCTAGAGAAGGAGTTTCTCTCGAAAGAAGTGAGTGGGAGGAAAGTAGAACTTGATGAGGTAACTGTACCTGCTCCCTTATTGGAAAGTAGTTCATCACAGAAATCTGTTTCTGTGACTCCTACACCAATTAGTGAGGAAGCTAATGATGATGATCATATAACTTCAGATCAAGTTACTACCGAACCTCGTAGGTCAACTAGAGTAAGATCCGCACCAGAGTGGTATGGTAATCCTATTCTGGAGGTCATGTTACTTGACCAAGGTGAACCTACGAACTATGAAGAAGCGATGGTGAGCCCAAACTCCGCAAAATGGCTCGAGGACATGAAATCTGAGATGGGATCCATGTATGAGAACAAAGTGTGGACTTTGGTTGACTTGCCCAATGATCGGCAAGACATAGAGAATAAATGGATCTTCAAGAAGAAGACCGATGCTGACGGTAATGTTACTGTCTACAAATCTCGACTTGTTGCAAAAGGTTTTCGACAAGGTTCAAGGAGTTGACTACGATGAGACTTTCTCACCCGTAGCGATGCTTAAGTCTGTCCGAATCATGTTAGCAATTGCCGCATTTTATGATTATGAAATTTGGCAAATGGATGTCAAAACTTCATTCCTGAATGGATTTCTGGAAGAAGAGTTGTATATGATGCAACCGGAAGGTTTTGTCGATCCAAAGGGAGCTAAAAGAGTGTGCAAGCTCCAGTGATCCATTTATGGACTGGTGCAAGCCTCTCGGAGTTGGAATAAACGTTTTGATAGTGTGATCAAAGCATATGGTTTTATACAGACTTTTGGAGAAGCCTGTATTTACAAGAAAGTGAGTGGGAGCTCTGTAGCATTTCGAATACTATATGTGGATGACATATTACTGATTGGAAATGATATAGAATTTCTGGATAGCATAAAAGGATACTTGAATAAGAGTTTTTCAATGAAAGACCTCGGTGAAGCTGCTTACATATTGGGCATCAAGATCTATAGAGATAGATCAAGACGCTTGATAGGACTTTCACAAAGCACGTACCTTAACAAAGTTTTGAAAAAGTTCAAAATGGATCAAGCAAAGAAAGGGTTCTTGCCAATGTTACAAGGTGTGAAGTTGAGTCAGACTCAATGCCCGACCACTTCAGAAGATAGAGAGAAAATGGAAGATGTTCCCTATGCTTCAGCCATAGGCTCTATCATGTATGCAATGTTGTGTACCAGATCTGATGTGTGCCTTGCTATTAGCTTGGCAGGGAGGTACCAAAGTGATCCAGGAGTGGATCACTGGACAGCGGTCAAGAACATCCTGAAATACCTGAAAAGGACTAAGGATATGTTTCTTGTTTATGTAGGTGACAAAGAGCTAGTCGTAAATGGTTACGTTGATGCAAGCTTTGACACTGATCCGGACGATTCTAAATCGCAAACCGGATACATGTTTACATTGAACGGTGGAGCTGTCAGTTGGTGTAGTTCTATACAAAGCGTTGTGGCGGGATATACGTGTGAAGCGGAGTACATAGCTGCTTCGGAAGCAGCAAATGAAGGAGTCTGGATAGGTGTTCATATCTGATCTAGGTGTCATACCTAGTGCATCGGGTCCAATGAATTTTTTTTGTGACAATACTGGTGCAATTGCCTTGGCAAAGGAATCCAGATTTCACAAGAGAACCAAGCACATCAAGAGACGCTTCAATTCCATCCGGGACCAAGTCCAGGTGGGAGACATAGAGATTTGCAAGATACAGACGAATCTGAATGTTGCAGACCCGTTGACTAAGCCTCTTCCACGAGCAAAACATGATCAACACCAAAACTCCATGGGTGTTAAAATCATTACTGTGTAATCTAGATTATTGACTCTAGTGCAAGTGGGATACTGAAGGAAATATGCCCTAGAGGCAACAATAAAGTTATTATTTATTTCCTCATATCATGATAAATGTTTCTAATTCATGCTAGAATTGTATTAACCGGAAACATAATACATGTGTGAATACATAGACAAACATAGTGTCACTAGTATGCCTCTACTTGACTAGCTCGTTAATCAAAGATGGTTAAGTTTCCTAACCATAGACATGAGTTGTCATTTGATTAACGGTATCACATCATTAGGAGAATGATGTGATTGACTTGACCCATTCCGTTAGCTTAGCACTTGATTGTTTAGTATGTTGCTATTGCTTTCTTCATGACTTATACATGTTCCTATGACTATGAGATTATGCAACTCCCGTTTACCGGAGGAACACTTTGTGTGCTACCAAATGTCACAACGTAACTGGGTGATTATAAAGGTGCTCTACAGGTGCCTCCGAAGGTACTTGTTGAGTTAGCGTATTTCGAGATTAGGATTTGTCACTCCGATTGTCGGAGAGGTATCTCTGGGCCCTCTTGGTAATGCACATCACTATAAGCCTTGCAAGCAATGTGACTAATGAGTTAGTTGCGGGATGATGCATTACATAACGAGTAAAGAGACTTGCCGGTAACGAGATTGAACTAGGTATTGAGATACCGACGATCGAATCTCGGGCAAGTAACATACCGATGACAAAGGGAACAACGTATGTTGTTATGCGGTTTGACCGATAAAGATCTTCGTAGAATATGTGGGAGCCAATATGAGCATCCAGGTTCCGCTATTGGTTATTGACCGGAGACATGTCTCGGTCATGTCTACATAGTTCTCGAACCCGTAGGGTCCGCACGCTTAACGTTCGGTGACGATTTGTATTATGAGTTTATGTGTTTTGATGTACCGAAGGTAGTTAAGAGTCCCGAATGAGATCGGGGACATGACGAGGAGTCTCGAAATGGTCGAGACGTAAAGGTCGATATATTGGACGACTATATTCGGACATCGGAAAGGTTCCGAGTGATTCAGGTATTTTTCGGAGTACCAGAGAGTTACGGGAATTCGTATTGGGCCTTAATGGGCCATATGGGAAAGGAGAGAAAGGCCCCAAAGGGTGGCCGCACCCCTCCCCATGGACTGGTCCGAATTGGACTAGGGAGGGGGGGCGCCCCTTCCTTCCTTCTCCTTCTCCCTTCCCTTTTTCCTATTCCATGTGGGAGGTGGAATCCTACTAGGACTAGGGAGTCCTAGTAGGACTCCACACTTGGGCGCGCCCTATGAGGGCCGGCCTCCTCCTCCCTCCATCTTTATATACGTGGCCAGGGGGCACCCCATAGACACAACAATTGATCATTGATCTTTTAGCCATGTGCGGTGCCCCCCTCCACCATAATCCACCTCGGTCATATCATAGCGGTGCTTAGGCAAAGCCCTGCGTCGGTAGCATCATCATCACCGTCATCACGCCGTCGTGCTAACGGAACTCTCCCTTGAAGCTCTGCTGGATCGGAGTTCGTGGGGCGTCATCGAGCTGAACGTGTGCTGAACTCGAAGGTGCCGTGTGTTCGGTACTTGGATCGTTCGGATCGTGAAGACGTACGACTACATCAACCGCGTTGTTCTAACGCTTCCGCTTTCGGTCTACGAGGGTACGTGGACACACTCTCCCCTCTCATTGCTATGCATCACCATGATCTTGCGTGTTCGTAGGAATTTTTTTGAAATTACTACGTTCCCCAACAAAGGTACACAATAGGTCTGGCACACAACATAGCGTACTTTATGGAACCTATGCCTGAGGCATAGGGAATGACTTTCATTCTCTCTCTATCTTCTGCCGTGGTCAGGCTTTGAGTCTTACTCAACTTCTCACCTTACAATACAGGCTAGAACTGCTTCTTTGACTGATCCATTTTGAACTCCTTCAAAATCTTGTCAAGGTATGTACTCATTGAAAGTCCTATTAAGCGTCTTGATCTCTCTCTATAGATCTTGATGCCCAATATATAAGCAGCTTCATCGAGGTCTTTCATTGAAAAACTCTTATTCAAGTATCCTTTTATGCTATCCAGAAATTCTACATCATTTCCAATCAACAATATGTCATCCACATATAATATTAGTGGAAATGCTACAGAGCTCCCACTCACCTTTTGTAAATACAAGCTTCACCGTAAGTCTGTACAAGACCATATGCTTTGATCACCTCATCAAAGTGTATATTCCAACTCCGAGATGCTTGCACCAGTCCATAGATGGATCGCTAGAGCTTGCATATTTTGTTAGCACCTTTAGGATCGACAAAACCTTCTGGTTGCATCATATACAACTCTTCTTTGAGATATCCATTAAGGAATGCAGTTTTGTCATCCATTTGCCAGATTTCATAAAATACGACAATTGCTAACTTGATTTGCCATTTCCTTGATCACATCATCAAAGCGTATATTCCAACTCCGAGATGCTTGCACCAGTCCATATAAAATCTCATCATAGTCAACACCTTGAACTTGTCAAAAACCTTTTGCGACAAGTCAAGCTTTGTAGATAGTAACACTACCATCCGCGTCCATCTTCCTCTTGAAGATCCATTTATTCTCAATGGCTTGCCGATAATCAGGCAAGTCCACCCAAGTACACACTTTGTTATCATACATGGATCCTATCATAGATTTCATGGCCTCAAGCCATCTGTCGGAATCTGGGTTCATCATAGCTTATTCATGGTTCGTTGGTTCACCATGGTCTAATAACATGACTTCCAGGACAGGATTACCGTACCACTCTGGTGTGGAACGTGCTCTGTTCGACCTACGAGGTCCAGTAGTAACTTGATCCGAAGTTTCATGATCATCATCATTAGCTTCCTCTCTAGTTGGTGTAGGCATCACGGGAACGAATTTCACTGATGTGCTACTTTCCAATTTAAGAGAATCTAGGTACAGTGACCTCATCAAGTTCTACTTTCCTCCCACTCACTTCTTTCAAGAGAAACTCCTTCTCTAGAAAGGTTCCATTCATGGCAACAAAGATCTTGCCTTCGGATCTGTGGTAGAAGGTGTACCCAATTGTTTCCTTAGGGTATCTTATGAAGACGCACATCTCTGATTTGGGTTCGAGCTTATCAGGCTGAAGCCTTTTGACATAAGTGTCACAACCCCAAACTTTAAGAAACGACAGCTTAGATTTCTTGCCAAACCACAGTTCATACGGTGTCGTCTCAACGGATTTAGAGGGTGTCCTATTTATCGTGAATGCAGCTGTCTCTAATGCATAACCCCAAAATGATAGTGGTAAATCGGTAAGAGACATCATAGAACGCACCATATCTAATAAAGTACGATTACGATGTTCGGACACACCATTATGCTGTGGTGTTCCAGGTGGCTTGAGTTGTGAAACTATTCCACATTGTTTCAAATGAAGGCAAAACTCGTAACTCAAATATTCGCCTCCGCGATCAGATCATAGAAACTTTATTTTCTTGTTACGATGATTCTCCACTTTACTCTGAAATTCTTCGAACTTTTCAAATGTTCCAGACTTGTGTTTCATTAAGTAGATATACCCATATCTGCTCAAATCATTTATGAAGGTCAGAAAATAACGATACCCACCGCGTGCCTCAACACTCATCGGACCGTATACATCGGTATGTATTATTTCCAATAAGTCACTGGCTCGCTCCATTGTTCCGGAGAACGGAGTTTTAGTCATCTTGCCCATGAGGCATGGTTCGCAAGTATCAATTAATTCATAATCAAGTGATTCCAAAAGTCCATCGGCATGGAGTTTCTTCATGCGCTTTACACCAATATGTCCTAAACGGCAGTGCCACAAATATGTTGCACTATCATTATCAACTTTGCATCTTTTGGCATCAATATTATGAATATGTGTATCACTACGATCGAGATTCAGTAAACCAGTTAAATTGGGTGTATGACCATAGAAGGTTTTATTCATGTAAACAGAACAACAATTATTCTCTGACTTAAATGAATAACTGTATTGCAATAAACATGATATAATCATATTCATGCTCAACGCAAACACCAAATAACATTGATATAGGTTCAACACTAATCCCAAAGGTAGATCAAGTGTGCAACGGTGATCGTATGAACTTTGGAATCACTTCCAACACACATTGTCACCTCCCCCTTAACTAGTCTCTGTTCATTCTACAACTCCTGTTTTGAGTTACTAATCTTAGCAACTGAACTGGTATCAAATACCCAGGGGTTACTACGAACACTATTAAGGTACACATTAATAACATTTATATCAAATATACCTCTGGTCACTTTGCCATCCTTCTTATCCGCCAAGTATTTGGGGTAGTTCCGCTTCCAGTGACCATTCCCTTTGCAGTAGAAGCACACAGTTTCAGGCTTACGTCTAGCTTTGGGCTTCTTCACAGGAGTGGCAATTTGCTTGTCATTCTTCTTGAAGTTCCCTTTCTTTTCCTTTGCCCTTTTTCTTGAAACTAGTGGTCTTGTTAACCATCAACACTTGATGCTCTTTCTTGATTTCTACCTTCGCCGATTTCAGCATCGCGAAGAGCTCGGGAATCTTTTTTGTTATCACTTGCACATTATAGTTCATCACGAAGTTCTAGTAGCTTGGTGATAGTGACTAGAGAACTCTGTCAATCACTATCTTATCTGGAAGATTAACTCCCACTTAATTCAAGTGATTGTGGTACCCAGACATTCTGAGCACATGCTCGCTGGCTGAGCTATTCTCCTCCGTCTGGTAGGCAAAGTACTTGTCAGAGGTCTAATACCCCTCGACATGGGCATGGGTCTGAAATACTAATTTCAGCTCTTGGAACATCTCATATGCTCCGTGGCATTCAAAATGTTTTTGAAGTCCCAGTTCTAAGCCGTAAAGCATGGCGCACTAAACAATCTAGTAGTCATCATATCGAGCTTGTCAAATGTTCATAACGTCAGCATCTGCTCCTGCAATCGGTCTGTCACCGAGCGGTGCATCAAGGCCATAATTCTTCTGTGCAGCAATGAGGGTAATCCTCAGATCACGGACCCAGTTTGCATCATTGCTACTAACATCTTTCAACTTATTTTTCTCTAGGAACATATCAAAAATAGTGGAGCTACAACGCGAGCTATTGATCTACAACATAATTTGCAAATACTACCAGGACTAAGTACATGATAAATTTAAGTTCAATTAATCAAATTACTTAAGAACTCCCACTTAGATTGACATCCCTCAATTCACCTAAATGATACGTGATCCAAATCAACTAAACCATGTCCGATCATCACGTGAGATGGAGTAGTCATCAATGGTGAACATCTCTATGTTGATCATATCTACTATATGATTCATGTTCGACCTTTCGGTCTCTAGTGTTCCGAGGCCATGTCTGTACATGCTAGGCTCGTCAAGTTTAACCCAAGTATTACGCATGTGCAAAACTGTCTTGCACCCTTTGTATGTGAACGTAGAGTCTATCACACCCGATCATCACATGGTGTCTCAACATGATGAACTGTCGCAACGGTGCATACTCAGGGAGAACACTTGTACCTTGAAATTTAGTTAAGGGATCATCTTATAATGCTACCGTCGTACTAAGCAAAATAAGGTGCATATAAAAGATAAACATCACATGCAATCAAAATATGTGACACGATGTGGCCATCATCATCTTGTGCTTTTGATCTCCATCTCCAAAGCATTGTCATGATCTCCATCGTCACCAGATCCACACCTTGATCTCCATCATAGCGTCGTGGTCGTCTCACCAACTATTGCTTCTACAACTATCGCTAACGCATAGTGATAAAGTAAAGCAATTACATGGCATTTGCATTTCATACAATAAAGCGACAACCATAAGGCTCCTGCCAGTTGTCGATAACTTACAAAACATGATCATCTCATACAACAACGTATATCACATCATGTCTTGACCATATCACATCATAGCATGCCCTGCAAAAACAAGTTAGACGTCCTCTACTTTGTTGTTGCAAGTTTTACGTGGTTGCTACGGGCTTCTAGCAAGAACCGTTCTTACGTACGCACAAAACCACAACGGTGTTTTATCAAGTTTGTTGTTTTAATCTTCAACAAGGACCGGCCGCAGTCAAATTCGATTCAACTAAAATTGGAGAAACAAACACCCGCCAACCACCTTTATGCAAAACTAGTTGCATGTCTCACTACAAAAAAGACACATCCGTGACATTTTGGGCCGAACGAAATTTCTTTCTGTCATACTTATGACGATAATTGTGACAAAACCCGATATCATCATAGATGTGGTCGGGTCCTACTTCTATGACAAAAAATCATGACAGAAAATGGGCTTTTCGTCCTGGGCGGGCCGGAGACTCAGCCGCATGACATTCTTTGGGCCGTCCATGACGAAAAAAACCATGGTAGAAGCGAGGGCGAGGAAAATATCAGGGTGTTCCCGGTTACGGTGGGTGGTCGGGGCCGAGCGATGCGCATTTCTCTCGTACACGCACACGCGTGGGTGCGAGGCGTTGGGCTCTAACTGAACCCGAGCGAGGCGTTGGGCTCTAACTGAACCCGAGCGATTGCACTGCAGGCTACGCGTTACTGAACCCGAGCGATCGATCGATGGCTGTTAATTGAACCCGATCGAGCGATTCCTTTGCTACTGCTGCTAACTGAAGCCGATCGATGCTGCCTCTGGATGAACAGTGAGCGTTGCTAGGGGGTTTGGATGAACAGTTCCTAGTGAGGGTGGATGAACAGGACCCCGTGGTGTTGCCTCTGGATGAACAGGAGCCCGATCGATCAAGCCGGTTGGGGCTAGATGAACAGGACCCCGTGGAGGGCAGGATGAACAGGACCACCCCGTGGACGGCAGGATGAACAATAGACGGTGGAGGGCTGGATGAACAGTAGCCCGTGGAGGGGTGGTTAAACAGGAGCCCGTGGAGAGGGCTGGTTGAACAGTAGCCGGTGGAGTAGCGCGCGGTGGAGGCTGGATGAACGGGAGCCCGTGGGTGAACAGTCGCAGGTGGAGGCTGGAGGAGGTCGACGGTGGATGAACAGTAGCCCGTGGAGGCTGGAGGGGGTCGACGGTGGAGATGAACAGTATCCTGTCGAGTCCCGTTTTGCGGTACGCCACACCCCTCCCGATGAACAGGACCCCCGTTTCGACCGTAGCGCTCCAACACAAGTCTGTTTCCTCCGTTTTGCGGTACGCCACACCCCTCCCGATCAACAGGACCCCCGTTTCGACCGTAGAGGGTTCGTTTCCTCCGTTTTGCGGTACGCCAGACCCCACCCGATGAACATGATCCCGTTTCGAACGTGGCCGGTCGAACACAAGGCCGTTTCCTCCGTTCTGCGGTACACCAGGCCTCGTTTCCATCGGCTGTTCCGTCCAAGCCGTCCCGATGAACCCGACGACGCATTCCGTTCCGACCCAGCCGGTTGGCTCCCCATGAACACGAGGACGACGCAGTTTCTCCGTCCCGACCCAGCCATGTACACGAGCCCTGGCCGTACGTATGCGCGAGTAGGCATTCGAGACCCTGCCCGTATGTACGTACGTGGCCGTATTTTCTTTCTTGCACACTGGCCGTTGTACGTACGTGTACATGCTACGTGCGCGCCTCTACTACGACACGTGTGCGCCTCTACATCGACCAGTATGTACGTACACGTTCGCGACCAGAATGACAACGCTACGTACGCTTCGACCAGGTGGGTCCCGACTGTCAAGCACTTCCTTGCCTGCGAAGATGTGGCTGGTGGGTCCCAGCAGTCAGGGGGCGAATCGTTTTTTTTTGCCTGGACGCACTTCCTTGCGTGCGAAGATGTAGCTGGTGGGTCACAGTAGTCAGGGGGAAATGTTTTTTTTTGCAAAATACGGTGGCCCGTCCGGTGGGTCCCCGCTGTCAGGTGGAGGAATAATTATTTTGCGCGTAATAAGGAGGCACTTCCTTGCGGCGGCCGTGGACCCAGCTGTCAGCCTCTCCACGTACAGTACTCTTCCGATGGAAGTCATTCCTTGATCACGTTGCCACGCCGCGCCGAGAGCACTAGGGCGGTGGACGACGGCGAGGCCTAGGAAGGGGGTGACGCGGAGCCGGGGAAGATGCGACAGTGGAAGCCCGCGCGGAGAGGAGTACGAGGGTTCACTGGTTCGGCTGCGGTGTGAGGCTGCCGTCGCCGCAGGGCCTGGCCAGCGGTGGGAATAGTAGGGGGCGGTGAGGCCTCCGCGGCAGCACAGCCGGCCACGGGAGGCAGGAGCATGCGGGACGACCGGTGCTGCTTTGGGCGTCTGGAGCAACAAGACCAGAGGTTGAAGAAGCACTACGGCCGTTGGATGGACATCGTACGGTCACTAGAGCTAGAATCGTTCATATTGACTAAGTTGACAAAGCACTCCGTCCCCGTCAATTTAGTAGGCCTACAAGTCAGCCTCCCACCAGGGTGGGTCCCAACCAGCAGGGGGAGTATTCTTTTTTTGTGCGTAATAAGGAGGCACTTCCGGTGGGTCCGAGCTGACAGCGGGGGGAACATTTTTTCACGCAATACGGTGGCCCGTCCGGTGGGTCCCAGCAGTCAGGGATGAAATGTTTTTTTCGCGAAATACGGTGGCCCGTCCGATGGGTCCCTGCTGTCAGGTGGAGGAATCATTATTTTCCGCGTAATAAGGAGGCACTTCCTTGCTGCCATCGTGGACCCAGCTGTTAGCCTCTCCACGTACAGTCCACGTCCGATGGAAGCCGTTCGTTGACCACGTTGACCACGCCGCGCCGAGAGTACCAGGGTGGTGGACAACGGCGAGGCCTAGGAAGGGAACGACGCGGAGCCGGGGAAGACGCGACAGTGGAAGCCCGCGCGGAGAGGAGTACGAGGGTTCACTGGTTTGGCTGCGGTGTGAGGCTGCCGTCGCCGCGGAATAACAGGGGGTGTGGGTGAGTAGAGGGATGGCCTGGCCAGCGGTGGGAGTAGTAGGGGGCGGTGAGGCCTGCGCGGCAGCACAGCCGGCCACGGGAGGCAGGGGCAGGCGGCACGACCGGCGCTGCTTTGGGCAGCTGGAGCAAGAAGACCAGAGGTTGAAGAAGCACGACAACCGTTGGATGGACATCGTACGGTCACTGCAGCTAGAATCGTTTATATTGACTAAGTTGACAAAGCCCTTGGTACACGTCAACTTAGTAGGCCCACAGGTCAGCTTCCGAAACGGTGCACCCCAGATGTCAGGGGGAGGAATCATTTTTTGGGCGGGTGAAGCTAGAATATCCGAGATTGAAGAAGAAGCACGGCATCCGTTGGATGGACATCCAACGGCCACTGCTGCTAGAACCGTGTGTTGACTATAAGTTGACAAAGCCTTGCATACGCGTCAACTCTCTTTTTTTAGGGGACGCGTCAACTTAGTAAGGCCACAAGTGTGTGGCAGAGAACTTATAGCCCATTTGAGATTTGCAAGAATGTGCAGCCAATTTTTGAGTTCTAATGGAATTTACTACAGCCCATTTACAGTTTGTTAAAAGTACAACCCATTTCAACCAACTGTTTAAAACAGAATTCAATAAAATTTCCCACATTTTGATGGGATCCGAAATATTTTTATCCCGAAATTTCTAGTCAGATTAAATACAATTTCAATATAAATTTATATTACGTAAAAATCCAACAAAACATTGCGCTCGCAACAATTAATGAAATTAAAATTTTCAATATCAAAAAATAATATTTTATAAAGTAATTACGTGTTTGGTGCATTTTTTATAGTTACTGCCGAGTTTTTATAATTACATCCCATTTATTATTTCTTAAAGCCCATTTTCTTGTTAAGCCTAGTGCATCCCTCCTAGGAAAGATTTGCAGCCCAGCGGGGCGGAGAATAACAACTTGACCTTGCCTGGGTATTCCTAAAAAAAGTATAGCTGGGCTAGCCATTTTTAGCTTGAAAAAAATTAATATCTGGGCTGGATATCTGGCCTGGGCTAGACGGGCCACAACCCGCCCAGTTAATAGCTGCAGCGATGTTTTCGTTGTTGTTCAGAGGAGAAAAATTAGTATCTAGGCTAAACATTGCTCAAGAAAAAACTCTGCAGTGCTCACACCTCAAAAACACAAATACTGCTCGAGCTGCTTGGTCCCAGCTGTCGGACGCTTCTTCTGCAATTCTCTCGTTTATTGACTACATAGGTTGACAATGGTGTGGGACCGTGATGTCAGGAAACCAGGAGGAAGCAAAAAAATTATAGTTTTATATACTAATAAGGAGGCACTTGCGTACGTGCGGCTATGGCCTTGGTGGGTCCCCACTATCATCCTGTCCAAGTAAAGTCATCTCCTCATCCTCATGTCCGTTGACCATGTTGACAACGCGAGAGAGCGGCGCCACGGCGAGCGCAACAACTCGAAGGACGACAGAGAGGGCCTCGCGGGCCCTATGGATGGTCTGATACAGCGCCCGCTGCTCATTCGGGAAGCCAGGATCATAGGGACACATGTCCGCGACGTCATTGTCGTTCGCTTGTTCACCGGTGCTCATTGAGGAGACGGAGGTTGCAGCACGGGTCCTCCCGTGCTGGTAGCTCTTCCGCCATTAGGGCGTCGAAGTGTGGCCGCACCTGCTCTATGGTGAACACGGCATGAACCGGCTGGGACAGTGGCGCTGGCTCCTGGTCGGAAGCTACGTCAACCGTTTGATTGTTGTCGCTCAGCTCGGCGAGGTAGCTGGCAAGCCAGCATGTCCGGCTGCTGGACCGACCCGTTGCCAAGCACGAGTCTGACTGCCCTGGCCCACCTAGACCACCTCCCTCGCCAGCATGCGCTTTCCGCCCGAAACGGTCAGCACCGCCCGCCCCGCTTCCCGGTGCATGCGATTACTCCGCCTTCAAACGACACAAGTGCTATCCGTCCGTCCTTCTGCCGCCCACATTAATGATACGCGGTTGCCGAGGCAGCTACTCCGGTGCCACACGTCCGTCCCTCCGCCGCCCACCATTGCTATATAAACTGCTGCGTCGGCCATAGCCGCAGTCATCCGCATCCGTTCCTATTCTCCTGTCCACACCACTACTGTCCACCATGGCTTCCTCGCGCTCCAGCGCTCTTCTGGACGGGCGAACGACGGACCACAAGGAGATGGCAGCCATTGCTGCCGACTGGCTGGCCGACAGGCAGCCGGAGGACGACGACGTCCCAATGGAGAACATGGTAGTCGATGATCCGGCGCCAACCCCCTCCTCCGCGCCATCCTCGCCGGTGCATTGCACCATGACCATCGGCGATGCCCGTGCCCAATATATGGACACGGTATGGCAGAAGCGTGCGGAGCAGTTCCGGGAGGCGCAGGCGGACGCCGCCTACAACCACCATCTCCTCCAGGAGCACCTGCAGGCGGAGGAGCAGATCGCCGCGGAGCGGGCAGAGCAGGAGGCGCTGCTCGACTCGTACCGCTCCGCCCGCGAGGGCCGCCTCGAGCGCTGGCCGTACCGCATGCGGGTGGCGGAGGCTGCGACCGCCTACAAAGAGGGCGATGAAGTGGGCGAGGCGCTGTTTGGCGAGACCGAGGACGAGGCAGAGGACAATGCCGGCTCCGACGAGTCCCCGCTCCGCTGGCGTCGACAAGGCCCTGCTCCGTCGAGGCCCCGCGGTGCCAACAACGAGGCAGAGGACACCGCCGGCTTCGCCGAGGCCCCACCCTGCCGGCAACGAGGGGGAGAATTTCCCCTGCTCCGCCGAGGCGCCGCCCGCTGGCAACGAGACAGAGGACATCGCCGGCTCCGCCAAGGCCCCGCCCCGCTGCCAACGAGGCCGCGCCACACAGAAAACGAGGAAAAGTAGAACACGGTAGGTCGCCGCCGCTCGGGTCCTAGTAAGGCCACCGCTGCTACCCTCCGGTTGCTGGCACTGAGCTGCACATCATGGAGCAATTCTATGATTACAGGATGATTGAAGAGCGCTCCGTGGTTGAGCAAGCTCATGAGATACAGTCATTTGCTAGAGAACTTGAGCACTTCAGTTGTATGCTACCGGACAAGTTTGTTGCCGGAGGTATCATCACTAAGCTTCCTCCTTCGTGGATCTCATTGGCACTCTTGATGTGGAAGAAAAGGCGAGAGCAAAGGACACACGTGCTCGAGGAATTGAGGGAGGATCTAGTGCCAATCTGGTACAGAAGAAGAACTTCCAGCCCCACAAGTTCAAGAACAAGGGCAAGTTTGATGGTAAAGCAAAGTTTGATGGGAAGAACAAGGCTGTGCAACACACGAACTTCAAGAAGAAGAATGACAAGAAGAAAGGTGTTTGTCATGTGGGGATCTTGATCATTGGGCTCCTAGTTGCCCTAATCGCTATGACAAGCTAGGCGGGTTGACCACTGACGGCCGGTTAGCTTCTTGGCGGTGACGTGGAGTCGGAGAGCTATGTTGGAGAAGGACGCCGAGCAGTTGGCTGACTGACACGTGGGCCCAACAGGCATCTGGGCCACATGTCAGTTACACAACTGCACCTGCAGTTAAGTCACTGAAGCTTCTGTTCGGCTCAGCCGGACACAGGTGGGTAGCTTTGGTTAATTAGTTATACCTCCAGCGCACCCCTTTTTAGTTGAAGAATGTATGAAATGTAATGAAATCCAGCATGTTTATATGAAATCCGACCGTGTATGAATGAATTTATTTCGATTAGTTCGAATTCTTGTATCACTGGCATTGGATGAACATGCAAAACAATACGTACTAGCATTATTCCCAGGGTGATCACCTCGTTCGCAGCAGTTTCACATGTACTCCCTCCAGTCCTTTCTAGTTTGCATACAAGTTTTGTCTGCAGTCAAAGTATCTCTACTTTGACCAATCTTATAGAAAAAAGTATGCACTTTCACAATGTGCGAAGTAAAAAGGAACAGAAGGAGTACAAAGAGTTTGAGCAGCTTTTTAGCGTTCCTGTACATTGCAATCAAACACACAGGCCTGGCAATTCATAGAGAACATTCAAAACAATCGATGATTATGCATCTCAGCGATTCACATGTCAGAGACAATATTTACTTCACAACTAAAGAATAAACAAAAAATGGATGGACGCTGCTGAATGCAAAGGGCGTCCCATTCGAAAATATCAAACACATGTCTTCTTGCTAAAATCAATGAGCAAAATTTGACAAGGTTTTACCATTCCAAAATATCAAATGCCTACGATTGTGGAATGGGCAGGGCTTGCCATCAGTTCGAACATTGACATGGCACCTCGTGCTAAATAAACCAGCTGTTCTTTTTGTGCAGTTCCACCAAAATCAACCAAATTCGCGCGTAGCTTGTATGATTTCGCCCTTATATGTTGCAACGCCTTGAACTTATCGGCACCTCCTTTATTGTGGTGGAAATGAATGATTCGATGTATTCATGAACATTTTGTGCAGTTCCCATTGAAATCAAGCTGAGCACCCCTGTTTGCACAAATACAAAAAAGTGATTAGTATAAAGCAAACTGTACTATGAATTGACAGTTTAAACAGGCACCTACATGGTCCATGTAGAGCACACTTTTAGAAAAATGGAACTCACCGGAAAGAATCCTAGAACAACATCGTACTCGCGCATCACAACAAGAAAATGGAGATTTGTCTGTCCTTCTGAGCTGAAGTTAGTTTGGTCTTGTGGGGGGTAATGTAACCATCCTTCAACTGCTACTTCTGATGAGAAGATAGATAGGGCTTCTTCATCCTGGCATAATCGGAACTAGTCACTTCACATACTCCATATTCTTCTTCAGAGGAGGATAATCCTGTTGTGCAAAGACAAGAGGATAACTAAATGCTAGCACCCCTGTTTGCTCGAAAAAAGGAAAGGAAATATTTAAAACAGCACAGATGAAGCACTTCTCAAGGACAATACCACTTTTTGATGACAGTATCTAAACAGTAGCACAACACCAATAGAGATGACAAAGCTCGATCATATGGATGAAATTAGTGGGCGAGTACCAACCTTTGTCAGGAGGCTTATTGTGTAGAGCATACAGATGAAGCACTTCTCCGGAACCATCTGTTGCTATCTACTGTGGTGGCCATGCTTACTAAGTTACTATATACTCCTCGATTAGATTAATGTGTTCCAACATCTTCTTGTGCAGTTCCACTAAAATATATGGTATCTTCAAACAAGATCCCTGTTTGCACAAGTAGAGATAATTACGTGTTACATTAAGAGTGGCATCAAATCAGTGGCAAAACAATTGCTCGTTCCAGCCATAGCAATAAATTAAGATGCAAAACTATATCATTACTTGTGTCATCACAGTTCCAGTGCTTCTTTACAGCACCAGGAGTTGATTTTTGTTTTTCTTCCGCTTGTTCTCCCCCTTCATCACTTGGTTCAATAACAGACAAGCTTCGCCTTCAATGTAAGATTTGGCATGTCAATTAGGTTGCACAAGTATAGCACTAAACAATGACATTAATTTTCTGATGAAAGTGGAAAAATACAGGCCAACAGTTGTGAAATATCCTTATCTTACCTCAATGGGATATTGCGGTGCACATCTAGATTGGAAGTCTTGTCTCCATTTGTGCAGTTCACTAAAATCAAGCAACATTACCGTACAAGTAGCACAACATATGAAAGCACACTGCAGAATCATGTGAAAGAAGGCTAGTACTGACCTCTCATGACGCGGAATTCAAACAACTCACAAGAAGAAGAGCTGAACCAAATTTGCCAACACGGATAGGAAGTAAGATCTCCTCTTGTGCAGTTCCACTAAAATCAAGCAATCAAGCAACGTTGTCGGTGTGACATTTTGGTTGAACTGCACAAAACACTCTTAAAACAAAAGTGTTTTGTGCAGTGAAACAAAAGGTCACAATGGCAACGAGGTGAAGTAGATAACCATGTTTACACAGAGGTGCAAAGGAAACAACTAGTGGTCAATAACGGTGGATGACACAGAAGCCACAAAAAGAAGCATCTACCTTATCTATATGGGAAAGAAAGCAAGACAGTAGCATTTCTCAAACGGTGGCATTGATTAATATTAACAGAGAGATTATATTAACAATAAAATTCGTTAAACATGTAATTTGTTTTTAAAGAAAGAAGACCCCGAGGGAGTCTTTTTGGGACTTTTTCCAACAGTTGCCCCTGCCACGCATCGCACCTTGTCTCTATTAGTTCATTACTAGGGGTAACATGGTCTTTTAGCATGTCATTTAATAACCTCTAGTCCATGTTTAGTCCCTGGAACCAAGCAGGTAGGGACTAGGGAGTTTTTAACCAAACAGGGCCTTAGATTAACAACAGCTAAAGAGTTGCACGGGACAGTGGACGCACCAGCACCATGTGCATCTACCGATGTACTGGGGTGATGCATAGTCTGTTGCAACAAAGAACAAACAACCAAGGAGCATATTTGTGTTGGTCCCAGTTTTGTTATCTTTAGACACCTTTCCCTATGTGAGCGCAGCAAATCTAGTCCTGCTCAAACTCTACATCCTTGTCCCCCAACACAAAAGATCAGTTTGTTACAGATGTGCGTACTGCGTTTGTCATTGTTTTCCCTTTTCGACCAACGTAGGTGCTGGATAGCCAGTCTGTACTAGTACTTTCCCCACTTCCTTTCCTCTGTGAACCACATCCTAGATTTATGCTATACAACTTTCCCCACTACTTTCCCCCATTCCTGTCCTCTTTGAACCACGTCTTAGATTCATGCGATACAACTTTCCCCCTTCCTTTCCTTTTTGAACCACGTCCTAGATTCATGCTATACAACTTTCCCACTACTTTCCCCCATTCCTTTCCTCTTTGAAACACGTCCTAGATTCATGGTATACAACTTTCCCCACTACTTTCCTGTTTGATCCAACACCTAGATTCGAGTGCAGAAGCGGAAAAAGCCCACATGCAGCTAGAGCAATGCATGTGGAATAAGTAAATTATACCTTAAGGTTCTTGGGGTGTGGTTCGGTGGGTGACCGGAGGCCGTTCGACCCACACTATGTACGGCAGCGAAGAAGAAGGGGTCGGAGGCCCTCCCGCGCCGCCGCTGGGTGAAAGTGAACAGCTGCACCGGTAGTGGATTCCCTCCCTCGCCGACGGCGACAACGTTAAGCCTCCTTCCCTTCCCGGCGGACGGATCCTGCCAGCTCTTTGACCAGCAGTGAGGGGGAGAGAGAGGCCAACGAAGTCTTGTTTAGATTTGGAGAGTTTGAGAGAGTGTGAAGGGAGCAACTACAAGCAAACCAGCAGTGAGGGGAGAGAGAGAGGCCAACGAAGTCTTGTTTAGATCTGGAGAGGGTGAGAGAGTGTGAAGAGAGCAACTACAAGCAGACCAGCAGTGAGGGGAGAGAGAGAGAGAGGCCAGCGAAGTCTTGTTTAGATCTGGAGAGGGTGAGAGAGTGTGAAGAGAGCAACTACAAGCGCTGAGGCTCCAGCGTGTATATATATACTGGAGAGAGTGTGAAGAGTGCAAATCCTAGAAAACAAGCGCCGAGGCTGCAGCTTATACGTGATGAGGTGATTATATAGTCACTACGAGATCGTATAGCTCCGTATCCATCCATTTTGACCAGTCAAAGAATCCTCCTGGCACGAATTATGCTCAAGTGTAGTTATCGAACCCGAGACCTCAAGTTTGATGAGCGAACAGGCTAACCAGCTACACAACCCTCCCGTTATGTTCAACGAGAGGAAAATAACCTTTTATACATTCCTGCATTTGTGTGACAAGCATGCCATAATTTTTTTGTGTGTGGGAGTCATTTGGATTTAAATCATAATCGTTAATGGACGACGCCTAAACATTTTGGGAATATCTGATTTCCGTAGGATGACTTAACACCTAGACGGAGGGAGTACTACTCCTCAGTCCAGGTTTGATAGAATATTCGTCACCTCTTCTCTTCTTGTACGTACTCCATTTGTATCTCACTTCTTGTGGCTTCGCACTCGCACGATTTTCCTATTCTATGAACCTGTGTGTGCGTGTGCGTGTGTGTGTGTGTGTGTGTGTGTGTGTTTAATAGCATGTGTGTGTTAGAGAGAGTGATAGATCGACCTACTCCTACAGAGAGATGGTGTGTAGTGTACGATTTTAGCCGCGAGAGTCGATGCATCCTCTCGTTTCCGGGCGTCCGGTAGGGACAGACGGACAACTGCCACGCCCGCTCCTGACCAGCCTGGCCCACTCAAAGCCCCTCCATCGCCCGCGCGCGCTTCCCGCCCGAAATGGTCAGCGCCGCTCCAAAGAATCGGTGCCGCATTCATGCCCGGGCAGAGCGGACGCGACCTCTCACTGGCGCCTGTGTTGAAGGGAGAAGCGGATTCAAGAGTGATGGTTGCTTCGTCCGTCCAACTTACTGCTGGGTCTATGTGATTTGACGGCTCATTGGTCATTATTACTGAGGTGGTAGGACTGCTGGATGTCCCACGCTTTCGGTGAAAGGAGGTACTACTAGATTACAATTTTCTCCATTCTTACGGCAGAGGAGTGCAAGAGCAGTGAAAACACGCAGGCTCAGTGATTACATGGCCCACCTCACACTATCACCATATTTTCTGGACACCATGCGACTCCTAACTCTTTACATAGTACTCCTTCCGTTCCTAAATATAAGTCTTTGTAGAGATTCCACTAGGTGGACTACATATGGAACAAAATGAATGAATCTACACTTAAAATGCATCTATATACATCCGTATATGGTTCATGGTGAAATCTCTACAAAGACTTATACTTAGGAACGGAGGAAGTACTTGTATAGTACGTACTGTAATTTATCAGCGAGATAGTACAATGCTATGAAGCTTCCAGCTTCTGTACATGTATCTTGCGTCCAAGGTTGCCTGTTGCAACATTTCATCAAATACAAAGGAGACTAACATGCATGCTATTGCATCTCAATGATTGAAAGATCATAGCAAATATGTACTCCCTCCGTTCCAAAATAAGTGTCTCAACTTTATGCTACATACGGAGCAAAATGAGTGAATCTACACTCTAAAATACGTCTATATACATCAGTGTTTGGAGTATGTACTAGCAGTTCATATTGAAATCTACTAAAGGACATATATATTCCAAACAATATGATAATCTCTCTAACCAAGGTAGTAGGGACGAGGAGTAAACGGAGGGACTAGTAAAATTTTCTCCTCGTCCTGCGAGCCACCGCGCGCGTGGGCGAGGGAGCGGGCGTAAGGCGTACAGTACTACTACTACTCATGCAGTCCCTAGCCATTGAAACAAAGACAGCTAAAGAAAAAAATGATCCATGCAGTCCCTAGCCCTTGAACCGTAAACCCTAACCAGGCTTTAATTTGCTGGCAACGTCGGCGCTTCCTAAGAAATGAAGTTTGCAACCCTTTGACCATCGGATAATTTTGTGCAGTTTCACCAAAATCGAGATGAGCATCCCTGTGGCAAAGAAATTGAAGAAGCGTGATTAGAATAAGATTACTGGAACTAGTTGATGAGACATAAACTCATCACAAATACAGTACGTAGAAGCCAGTAGAGGTATGTGCGGGGCAAAGAAGTAGAGAAATATCCACATGGAGTGATGTGGGCAGCTGGAGCAGTGGTGCAAGCCGGCTGTAAAGGGAGTTGTACCTGAGGGATGTCGGGACGTAGCTCAACCTAGAGGAGGGCGACGGGAGGAGGCAACTACCCACGTCGCGGCAGTGAGCAATGGACGAAGGCAACCTCACCGGCTTTGTGAGAGAGAATGGCGGGGACCCCTGATCGGGACGTGCCGACAGTGGGTTTTCGCCGTCGGGGGCGGTCGCATCTACACTAAGCATCCACCCCTTCCCCCGGCGGACGTGATCCGCCGGGATGTTAGAGATGTGGCCACTGTGGTTTTGTGCGAGAGAGTGTGAAAACAGAAGAGAGCAACCCCAGCAAGCAACCGTGTAGGCTCGTCCTGCCTATGTATATAGTGGAGCGGTTTCCTTTTCTCTCCATATGAACCTATTTATATTGCGTACATGCCACTGAAGAAAAAAAATTTATTTATAAATGACGCGGCACCTACTACTCGTTCTCCTATAAACCTTGCGCTTGGCATCTCCAAACTATTAACCTTGCGATTGGCTCTTCGCCTCTTCGGGAAGTCGAGCAATAATGGTACTGCAGTATATATCGTTCTGGCTATATGAGACCGAATGAATTGCTGCATGTCCACCACGTGGCGAGGGTCGAGGGGCGAGGGAGAGTGCGTACTATTACGTCCGTTTCAATATGGACTACATACGGAGAAAAATGAATGAATCTACACTCTAAAATACGTCTATATACATCAGTGTTTGGAGTATGTACTAGTAGTTCATATTGAAATCTACTAAAGGACATATATTCCAAACAATATGATAATCTCTCTAACCAAGGTAGGGACGAGGAGTAAACAGAGGGAGTACTAGTAAAATTTTCTCCTCGTCCTGCGAGCCACCGCACGCGTGGGCGAGGGAGCGGGCATAAGGCATAGTAAGCAAGCTTCACCTCATCCTGCGAGCCACCGCGCCCTTTGGCGGGGGAGACGGCGTACTAAGCAAGATTCTCCTCGTTCTGCGAGTTGACGGGACACATCAAAAGTAGTCCAGTGTATAGAGCCTTGCCTCTATGGTAGGCCCCACATAGTTTGCCTCTTTTTTAACATAACGCGTCAAGTCGCAATTTGTTTGTTCACCCGTGGTAGACGATCCTCCCTCCATCTAGTGGACAACCAGTAAACGTGTCAAGTTACCACGTGGGCTGCCTTTTTCGTATAGAAATGAGCTCCACCATGTACCCGCGCGGGTGTGGTTGGGAAAGAGACGGGAGTACGTGCGCCGTGCGTGCACCTCTTCTCTTCGTGCACGTCCCCCACCTACGTGGGTGTGTGTGAGAGATACAAACCTAGACAAATGGCTTGTGCGTTCGTGAGTGTTTTTTGTTTTGGGGGGGGAGGTTGATTTCGTGAATGTATTTTGTGGGAATATGTGTCGATGACATCTCAAACAAAATTTTGCATGCAATGTGTGTGAAATGGAGGCCTATCCATATCATATATAGAGGGTCGGGCAATCCACGAGAAGAGAGGGAGGGGTCATAGATATCGATAGAGTCGAAGAGAGGATCAAGTGGGTGGGTGCGAGATCGATGAAGAGAGCCATCGAAATTGTGTGTGTGTGCAAGTCAAAGATATAGGGCGACTGACCTAGCTACCGGAACGTCAGAGGGCACAGGTCAAGTTTGTGTGTGGCACGGAGACATGACTAGAGCGCTTGATGTATCGGTGTGTGTGTCTGGGAGGGGGTGGGGGGAGGGGTAGGCAGAGGCCTAACTATAGAGGTAGAACGACTCGTATATGTGTTGAGAAGGAGAGACCCAGCTATGTCTTGAGGGAGATCGGTCGACATCCATACATAACTGAAGGACGGGAAATAGGATGGGACAGAGAGAGAGAGAGAGAGAGAGAGAGAGAGAGAGGAGAGAGGGAGGGATAGGGGTAGAGTGCTGGATGGGTGATGGAGTTGCTTCTCGAAGATGGTGGGAGAGGCCTACTAGACAAACTAAGGGTGGAACTGCAATATTATCAATAAGAGTGGGGATGTGTTTCTGTGTGTGCCTGTGCATGATAGATCTGTCGGGACACATGCATGGATGATGAAGGGGAACCATGTGTTTGGTAAGCAAACCTAACTAGATCAGTAGATCAATTGTTGTTTGTCGGAGGAAGGGAGAGACATAACTAATGAGGTAGATCGATCGACGCATGGGGAAAAACGAGTTATAAGGACCTAGCTAGCTATATGTATAGCGGGAGATCGGTCGGTGTACGTCCATTTGTTAGAGGCAAATAAGGCCCGGCGAGACGGATAGACAGAGAGAATGGAGCTAGGAGGTGGTGCGAGAGGCCCAGCTACTAGCTAGATAGGGGGAGGAGTGTGCGGTTGTGAGATCGATGAAAAGAGGGGCGAGAGTTTACACGTGTGTGGGACCGTATGAGAGACACGAGGCAAGGACACATAAAGGAGGAGATTGAAGGTGCATGTGTATGTTGTAGGCAGACATCGCTGGAGAGGTTTATCGATCGGTGTGTGTCGGAAAGGAGTTGTGGAGACTGTGGGAGAACGACCTAAAGAAAAAAAATGAATGTGCGCGATGGATAGAATGCTGAGGGAGGGGGAGGGCGAGGAGGGCGTGTGCATGCACGAGAGAAAGTTAGTGGTAGCTACAAAGGTTAGAGGATTGCGTGGGTGTAAGAGACTAACGAAGATCATAATTTGATATGAAAGTGGATTCATATATTTGAATAGGAGATCATAGTGTTTTAAACATATGCATGCATGAATATAGTGGTGATACGCGTGTTGTGGTTTTGCACATGTTATACCATAATGTGATAATCCATGGCGTTTGCAACTCACAGCTAAATGTCGAACAATCTAAACCATACTATACATCGAATAATATCACATTTTATTTGAATTTGTGATAATGTGTGGCGTTTGTAGCTTACAAGTAAATATCGAACAATTAAACGATACTATATATCGAACATTCTCACATTTTATTTGAATTTGTGGTAATGTGTGGTGTTTGCAACTCACATCTAAATACTTGTAGGCGTAGGGGGCGGGGCACCATACATAATGTGATAAACACATTATACATATGAGACATGGTTTAGCTTGTGAAGATCTAGCTAGAGCTTGAAATGTACTATGATTTGAAATCAACATAAAGTGGATTCAAAAAATCGAGTTCGAGTTCATATAGTACACATAGTTCCTATGTAACTCGAGACTAATCATGTGGTGTGCTGTGAAGATAATACACAAACGATGGTTTAACTTGACAATAATGACGATTGTAGATATTATTAAAACAGAGAAACGAATTCAAATGCTTTGACTTCACAACAATCATTATTGTAGATCTTATTCAAATAGAGAAATGAATTCAAATTTAGTTCATATTGAAGCGGTAGTATATACGTTTGGAATGCAGTTTGCATGCATTATGCACGTAGCAAAATATTTTAATTGAACATAACATGAATTCAAAGTTTTGAATGACATTTGTAGTGCGAATTGATTTGGTACAGTACACGTTAGGCTTGTCCGGAAATTTCAACCCGCGCCTTGTTAGCCCAAAATATTTAAGATATATCTTTGTCTCGTTGTGCTCCGACAACTCCCTCCATCTCAACCCGCGCCTTGCTATTCCAAAATTACAATGCGCGCAAAAATTCCCACCTCCTATGAAATCCCGACACGTGAAATGCCCGTGATACCCTTGAACCGAAAGAACCGCCTCAAATCGGTGGGGGTACTTTCGTAACTTACCCCACATTTCAGACAAGCGCGTCCCTAAGCCATGGTTCCCCACTCCCATCCCATCCGCCCACCCATTTGTACACTGAGGCCGGCAAAACCCGCGAAGCCCCACACCCTCCTCCGTCCGCCACCCAGCCGGAGCCTCTTCCCCGACGACGTCGTCCACAGCAACACCTCGACGTCCCTCATCCACCGTACCGGATGAGGATCCGTCGTCGATCTGGTCATCCCGCCGGTTCAGCCACCCCGTCCTCCACCTTCAAGGAGCTGCCCTGACGTTCCCCTCGTCTTTCGCGTCACCTCCATTCCCACACCGCCGTCTTCACCTGCACCACCGGAAGAGCATCAGCATCACCGTTTCCTCGGATGAAGCTGCGGCCTAATCGGTGCCACCAAAGAGGTTGTACACTAATCGCCGCATTTTCTTCTTGATCCGATCTCACGGTGGTGCCGACGCTCGGTCCCGAGCCGACACGGCGCGGCTCCATCCACGGCGGTGTCGCCGGCCACTTCCTCCACGGTGTCGCTCCCTCGGTGGCGACGTCCACATCAGTAGGAGCTCCTGCTACTTTAGCTCTCGCTCGCGCTGCTGCTCTGCTCTTGCTCTCGGTCCCCTGCCCGGTCTGCTCTTGCTCTTGCTCTTGCTTGCGCTGCTGCTCTCGCTCTTGCTCTTGCTTGCGATGCTGCTCCAATTTAGCTACACTTCAGTCGACTGAATCGACTTTTGGGTCAGTCGATTTTCAGGGGGTGGGGGGCTCGCCGGAGTTAAGGAAGAACCAGCCGTAGCGGGGAGGGGGGCTCGCCGGAGAGGTACCCCACTATCTATCTTAGGGTTCAGGGTGGGGGCG
>NC_057805.1:65723941-65762624 GCF_018294505.1 Triticum aestivum
AGAAAAAGCTCGGCACGGGGGGGGGGCCTAGAGGGATGGCCGGGGCGGCGGTGGACTGGTGGTGGGGAGTGTTTTCGGGGTGGGCGGGGCGGCGCACCACCGGCCGCGGGCGGCGGGGTGCAGCTCAGGGGGGTGGAGGTTGAAGATGAACTGCAGCCCCTTGATTTCGTATCCAATGGCTGCAAAATCGACTGACCAGAGATGAAAAAGTCAGTCGACTGACGTGTAGCCTCACCTCTAATGCGTTCAGTTTCGACAGTAAAATTCAGTTTCGACAGCAAAATTCAGTTTCGACATTTAAGTTCAGTTTCGACAGTTCAATTCAGTTTCGACAGTTAAGTTCAGAGATGAGCGGCTGATGTATACATCTAGCACTTTGTGGTTATGTATTTTACGTCATCTATTGGAGATGCTATTAGAATTCCACTCAGGTTAACGTTGTCTCTCTTGTCCCGCTTCAGCCTCGGCGTCGTACAACTCACCGGAGCTGCTCCAACAATGAAACCCTCCATCACAGCGGAGCAGTACCTCGGGCTCCATCTCCAGACGCCTAAGATCTTCTTCCCCTCCTCCGACAGCCAAGTCAGCCGGAGCATCCTCACTGGCCAACCCAATCACGCTGAGATCGACATGGCTTCGCCAAAGAGGTTGTACACTTCTTGTGGTTTGACTTAATCTCACCATGCTTCTTTGCATCCTGTGATCTTCCAATTCTTGTGAACCAAACACCCAGATTGGCAGAAATCCTGTGTTTTAAATTCTTTGTTTTGCACGTGCATTCCTATCCTATTCCTGTCTATTTCCTATCCCTGCATTTTTAGAATCCTCAAATTCAAACAAGCCCTTACACAATTACTTCTGTTACAGATATGTGTCAAAGAAAACCTTGTGTGGTTTGTCCTGCTCCTGCGGTGCTGTGTTCCACCCCAGCTCAGCTGCTCCAACGATGGAAGGGTTCACCACAACAGGGATCCGCTCTCCAGACTATCTTTCGCCGCCTCAGATCTTCTTCCCCGCCGCCGGCAGCCACGACAACTCCGTTACCATCATCAACTGAGCAGATGACCTTGAGGACTACACGGGTCCGCAAGAGAGGTCGCACTCTTCCATGTCTACTTACGTTATGCATCGCTTAATATGACGACATGCTACTTTATCATCGTGTTCACCTATTAGACTCCGACTCAGGTCCAAACTTATGCTAAAACTAGAGTTTTTAAATGGTTGTGGGGTACATATTGGGGCAGCAATCAGTACTATATGTCTACTATCTGGTTAATCTCGGGTGTCTACTATGAGTTTCATGTTGGGTGCAAACAAACATTAAAGGAGCCATTATCTGTATTTTCTAACTAAAGCTATTATCTGCCTGCTATCATTTGTTTTGGGTCTATCCACAGTTTGCTACCATCACTCTGGATTTGTGCATGCACTCCTTACATAATCTCACTATGTTTTATTCCTATGCATGTCAGTTATTGTACACAACGGAACTGAACATGTAGAGCAAAAGAGACGAGCCTTGCGTGGCAATAAAATTTCATGCAGGCGTTGCTCCATGGTGGGCGCAAAGGCAGCCCCCCTCCACCCATTTCGGATCATAATCAAGAGGAAGATAACTCTTCTGAGGGGGATTCAGAAGCAGAAGACCACTCCTATTTACCCCATGAGGTCTTCACTCTAACTTGGCATGCTGATGTTGGTAATATCATGCATATGGTGCCTTGCATTTTTTACTGTATAGATTAAAGATGTCATCTGCTTAGTTTAGACATGCTTTGTGTCAATGCCATCTGTTTAGTTTCTTTATCGTATATTTGAATCATGCAATGCCATATTGTTTAGCCAGGCATCATATATGTGAATTTTGCAATGCCACCCTGGTTAGCCAGTCATCTTATATGTGAATTATATCATGACATCATTTTTTATTACGTGTTAAATTTGTCAACAATTTTAGTACATTCAATTACTCTTCCTGTGCATCAGCCATTCGGCACAGTCATGGAAAAATCTGGAGTGGAAACAAGTTCTTCAGAGAAGACAATGCTATCTGATGAAGCGCATGTCTTGCTGGTTACAGATAGCTCCTCAGAGGAGGATTCAGAGACAGATGACCAGTCCTATTCCCCCCCCCCCCGAGGTGCATGCTCTAACTTGGCAGGGTTATGATGCTCATATCGTGTGTATGGTATCTTGCATTGCTGTGTCATTTGCTTAGCTTAGACATGCTTTTTGTGAATGCCACCTGTTTAGTGTCTAATTACCATATATGTGAATTATGCAATGCCATCTTGTTGCAAGACATTATATATGTGAATTATGCAATGCTATCTTGTTGAAAGGCATTATATATGTGAATTATGCAATGCCTTGCTGTTTAGCCAAGCGTCATATATGTGAATTATATCATGCCGCCCTTTTTTTGTATTTCTCATTGCTTTTGTCGACAATGTTTGTATATTCAACTGCTCTTCCTATGCATCAGCCATTTGAATTGGTGATGGAGAAATCTGGAGTGAAAACAAGGTCTTCAGAGCAGACAATGCTACCTGGTGAAGCAGATATCTTGCTGGTTACAGATAGCTCTTCAGAAGAGGATTCAGAGGCAGATGACCAGTCCTATTATCCCCCTGAGGTGTATGCTCAAACTTGGCAGGGTTATATTACTCATATCATGCATATGTTGTATTGCAATGCTTAGTTTTTACATCATATACACGATATTGAATGCCATCTCCTTAGTTGACACATCATATATGCGATTGCCCTCTGCTCACTTCCTTAGTATATAAATCATATATTTGAATTATATCATGCCATGATGTTTACATAGACAGCATGTATCTGAATTATGGCATGCCAACCCATTTTATAAAGACATAATATAGTTATATCATCTCATCCTGTTCACATAGTCATCATATTTTGAATTATGTCATTCTATCCGTGAATTATATCATGCCATCATGTTTCCATCGACGGCATGTTTGTGACTTATGGCATGCCAACCACTTTAATAGACACATGGTATAGTTATATCATGTCATCCTGTTTACATAGTCATCATATTTTGAAGTATGTCATTCTATCCTGTTTAGTTAGCCATCATACATGTGAAATTGTGTCATGCTATCCTGTTTAATTAGCCATCATATATGTGAAATTATGTCCTGCTATTCTGTTTGGTTAGACAACATAAATGTGAATTATTTCATGCCTTGTTTTCTTCCCTACTATCCATTGCACCTATCTATCTTACAATGTCTCTACATTCAATTACTTTTCTTGTTTATCAGCCATTTCAATTGGAGGGGGTGATGGCAGTATCTGTGGGAGTAAAAACACGGTCTTCAGAAAAGATCGTGCTACCTGTCGATGGAGATAGAACCACGGTTGTACTTGCCCAAGAACCAGCCCCACCACACATAACCCAGACTCACGCAGATTGTACCCCCACCCAGTTGGACAGAGAACCAGCTACACCCCTTCTAACCCCAACCCCAGCAGATAGTAACCCAGTTCCCGTTGACACAATACTGTCTCCACCACAGAGCACCCAAACACGAGTAGTTAGTAAGGCAACTGCAGTGCCCAAAGCACGAGGACCACCACTCCGAACCCCAAGGCAACGCTTAAAGCAGAAGAAGAATTGTTCTCAGGTCAGGTTCCGTAGCTATTGTTCATACTACTTTGCTCTTGCATCACTGCATTTACTCATAAGAACTAATCTTAAATTTGAAGGTTGCAATTGAAACTCAAATGGCGCAACAGGTATGTTTTGAACCTGTTTCTTTAACGTGATTGCTATTGTAACCATCTCTATGTTGATTTCAGTTTCAATTGAATAAACAGTTATATTCTCATGCCATGCACCTTACAAGTGTTGTTATTGCTGTTTAGTTTCCCACACTTATATTCTGTCTAAGCTGCTTTGTCTTAAATAGGTATAATTCGAACTGTATCTATCTTGATTTGGCAACATAAACTAGAATGATATAGACCATACAGTGACCATACTACATAGATATATGTTTGTTTCATGCTGTTATCCTGTCCACCTTACTACTGAACTGGTTTACCAAAATGAGTTTCATATACTACATTGTAAACCTGTGATGTGTTTGTTTGTTTCTCTTTTAGAATGCGGATAAAATATTGGAGAAGAGTACCCCGTTATGCAATGGTATAGGAAGTAATGCAGATAAGGTTCAAGATAGTGAGACATCCCTGTTGGTCTCCAAGAAAGCTGATAAAAACTATATTGAAGACACTGAGACAACCCCAAAGTCCTGTCTTGATGTAGTGTTCGAGTTACTGGCTACTACTGCTGGCACCAACTCTTCAAACTTGCTGCCTGAATCAGTTCGGCTTCTTGAGTCTCAACTTCAAGTTGAAAGACGTTGATCAGATGTTATGCGCAGGAAGCCGAAGGACTGAGGAAGTCCCTGCAGAATTCAGATGCATACTTTCGGTGCAACAGCAAGTGCCGGAGGATTTAAGCGCCAAACAAGAGAAAGTTAATAAGCTTGCTAAGCATCTTGCCAGCATTATGAGTACCCAGGATATTGTTTCTTGAGCTGTTCTGAAGTGGTTTCAGTTCTGGACTTGTTTTGCTACGGCGTTTATATGCTGCTTTGTTCCCTATATTTGCACTAGTGGCGAACTTTGATGCCCAGTGGATGTAATATGTGTAATAGCCGTGATAGCCTAGCGTAAGTTGCTTGCCTATTTATTTCCTTATTGTCTTGTTTATTTGTTTTCTTGTAGTCAGTGCAGTTCTTTTTCCGCGGTTTGCTAGTGGCCGCAATAGCCTATTTTTTAAAACTAGGCCACATTAACCATGGGCTACATATTTACTGTAGTTAACATGGGCCTCTTATGGGCCGTAGAAACAATGGGCCTTCTACAGGATGTAGAAACAATGGGCCTTATACGGGCCGTAAACACAATGGGCCTTCTACAGGCCGTATCATCAATGGGCCTTCTACGGGCCGTATGATCAGTTGGCCAAACATGGGCCAATAACAGACCACATTATGGCCGTAAATGGGCTAGAGTTGAAATCGTCCGTTCATGGGACGACCATAACGGGCCGACCCTAACGGGCCGTCGATAATCGGCTGTATGTGATGATGCTATGAAAACGGCCCAACGTATTAACAGGCCACAAACGGGCCGACTGTAACCACGGGCTGAATTTGGCCCACAAGCAGAAAATGACAGTAACGGGCCGAAAGTAAATGAATGCTGGAAATGAGCCCAAGAATAAATGGGCCCTGAGAAGGCCGAAAGATAACATGGGCTGGAAACGGCCCAACGGAATAATGGGCCGTTAATGGGTATAAAGTGATACACTATTCATTACGGGCCAGTTTTACCATGGGCCGTTAATGGGCCGAGGGTTACTAAGGGCCTCATATGGGCCGAAAGACGTCATGGGCCATACATGGTCCGGAAGTTAAAATGGGCGGATGATACGTCTCCGTCATATCTACTTTTCCAAACACTTTTGCCCTTGTTTTGGACTCTAACTTGCATGATTTGAATGGAACTAACCCGGACTGACGCTGTTTTCAGCAGAATTGCCATGGTGTTATTTATGTGCAGAAACAAAAGTTCTCGGAATGACCTGAAACTCCACGGAGATTGTTTTTGGAAATAATAAAAAATACTGGCGAAATAATCAAGGCTAGGGGGCCCACACCCTTTCCACGAGGGTGGGGGCGTGCCTGCCCCCCTGGGCACGCCCCCTGCCTTGTGGGCCCCATGGAGCTCCACCAACCTCAACTCCATATATTCGTGTTCGGGGAGAAAAAATCAGAGAGAAAGATTCATCGCGTTTTACGATACGGAGCCGCCGCCAAGCCCTAAACTCTCTCGGGAGGGCTGATCTGGAGTCCGTTCGGGGCTCCGGAGAGGGAAATCCGTCGCCATCGTCATCATCAACCATCCTCCATCACCAATTTCATGATGCTCACCGCCGTGCGTGAGTAATTCCATCGTAGGCTTGCTGGACGGTGATGGGTTGCATGGGATTTATCATGTAATCGAGTTAGATTTGTTAGGGTTTGATCCCTAGTATCCACTATGTTCTGAGATTGATGTTGCTATGACTTTGCTATGCTTAATGCTTGTCACTAGGGCCCGAGTGCCATGATTTCAGATCTGAACGTATTATGTTTTCATGAATATATGTGAGTTCTTGATCCTATCTTGCAAGTCTATAGTCACCTACTATGTGTTATGATCCGGCAACCCCGAAGTGACAATAATCGGGACCACTCCCAGTGATGACCGTAGTTTGAGGAGTTCATGTATTCACTAGGTGTTAATGATTTGGTCCGGTACTCTATTAAAAGGAGGCCTTAATATCCCATAGTTTCCATTAGGACCCCGCTGCCATGGGAGGGTAGGACAAAAGACGTCATGCAAATTCTTTTCCATAAGCACGTATGACTATATTCGGAATACATGCCTACATTACATTGATGAATTGAAGCTAGTTCTGTGTCACCCTATGTTATGACTGTTACATGATGAACCACATCTAACATAATTCTCCATCACCGATCCAATGCCTACGAGCTTTTCACATATTGTTCTTCGCTGATTTACTTTTCGGTTGCTACTATTACATTCACTACAAAACCCAAAAATATTACTTTTGCTACCGTTACCGTTACTTCCATATTACTTTGCTACTAAATACTTTGCTGCAGATATTAAGTTATCCAGGTGTGGTTGAATTGACAACTCAACTGCTAATACTTGAGAATATTCTTTGGCTCCCCTTGCGTCGAATCAATAAATTTGGGTTGAATACTCTACCCTCGAAAACTGTTTCAATCTGGCTATTTTCTAGCGCCCTTGTCGGGGAGCATAGCTCTATTCTTTGAGTCACTTGGGATTTATATCTGCTGGTCACTATGAAGAACTTGAAAGACGAGAAAACAAAAATTTATCCCTCAACTACGAGGGGAGGTAAGGAACTGCCATCTAGCTCTGCACTTGATTCACCTTCTGTTTTGAGTAAGCTTGCGACACCTAAACCTGCTTCTGCTATTAATTCTGATATGTCACATGTTATTGATGATGCCACTTCTGCTATGCATGATACTTATGATGAAACTACTTCTATGCTTGATACTACTGTGCCACTTGGTGAATTTCTTGATGAAGAACTTGCTAGGGCTAGAGAGAATGAAATTATTGAAACTGATAATATTGATGAAAGTGATGATGAAGACTCTCCAAATAAATATGAATTGCCTGTTGTGCCTGAGGTCTATGTTATGGATGAAGAAACTGCTAGAGACTTTCTTGCTTGCAATGATAGGAGTGATCTTAAGAAATTATTAGCTAAGCTTAAACAAAAATCTCTGAATGCTAGAATGAAATATGATCCTGCTTATGCTACTTCACCTATCTTTGTTACTGATAAGGATTATGAATTCTCTATTGATCCTGATATAATTACTTTGGTTCAGTCTGATCCTTTTTATGGCTATGAATCTGAAACTGTTGTGGCACATCTTACTAAATTAAATGATATAGCCACCCTGTTCACTAATGATGAGAGAACTTGCTACTTTTATATCCTTAAAATATTTCCATTCTCATTAAAGGGTGATGCTAAGATATGGTTTATTTCTCTTGATCCTGGTTGTGTGCGTAGTCCCAAAGATATGATTTATTACTTCTCTGCTATATATTTCCCTGCTCATAAGAAACAAGCTGCTTTAAGGGATATATATAATTTTGTGCAAATTGAAGAAGAGAGTCTCCCACAAGCTTGGGGGAGGCTTCTCCAATTACTTAATGCTTTGCCTGATCATCCTCTCAAGAAAAATGAAATACTTGATATCTTTTATAATGGACTAACCGATGCTTCCAGAGACCACCTGGATAGTTGTGCTGGTTCTGTTTTCAGGGAAAGAACACCGGATGAAGCTGAAATTTTATTGAATAATATGTTGACAAATGAAAATAATTGGACACTTCCTGAACCAACTCCTAAGCCAAATCCGAAGAAGAGGGGTGTTCTATTTCTCAGTCCTGAAGATATGCAAGAGGCAAAGAAATCTATGAAAGAAAAGGGTATTAAAGCTGAAGATGTTAAGAATTTCCCTCCTATTGAAGAAATACATTGTCTTAATTTACCGCCTGTTGAAGAAATATATGGTCTTAATCCATTACCTATTGAAGAAACTCATGGTCTTGATAACCCGACACAGGTAGTAAAGGTAAATTCTCTCTACAGATTTGATGAAGGTGATATTCCCCGTTATAAGTTTGCTAGCCAATGCTTAGATGAGTTTGATAATTTTATTGTCAAACAAGAAAACTTCAATGCTTATGTTGGTAGACAATTGAAACAAAATGCTTATATGATTGAACACTTGGGTGATTATATGTCTAGAGTTAAAGGTGAACTTAAACTCATTAGTAAACATGCTTCTATGGTTACCACTCAAGTAGAACAAGTACTTAAAGCTCAAAATGATTTGCTCAATGAATTAAATGGTAAGAATAATGATTATGCTGTTAGAGTGGCTACTAGAACTGGTAAGATGACTCAGGAACCTTTGTATCCTGAAGCCATCCTAAGAGAATTGAGCAGGATTCTTAGAGAAATAATATAGATGCACCTAGTCCTTCTAAAAAGAAGAAAAAGAAAAACGATAGGACTTTGCATGCTTCTAGTGAACCTGTTGCTGAAATACCTGAGAATCCAAATGATATTTCTATTTCTGATGCTGAAACGCAATCTGGTAATGAACATGAACCAAGTGATAATGTTAATGATGATGTTCATCCTCAACCTAGGAATGATAATGATGTAGAAATTGAACCTTCTGTTGATCTTGATAACCCACAATCAAAGAATCAACGTTATGATAAGAGAGACTTTGTTGCTAGGAAGCACGGTAAAGAAAGAGAACAATGGGTTCAGAAACCCATGCCTTTTCCTCCCAAACCATCCAAGAAAAAGGATGATGAGGATTTTGAGCGCTTTGCTAAAATGATTAGACCTATCTTTTTGCGTATGCGATTAACCGATATGCTCAAAATGAATCCTTATGCTAAGTATATGAAGGATATTGTTACAAATGAAAGAAAGATACCGGAAGCTGAAATTTCCACCATGCTTGCTAATTATACTTTTAAGGGTGGAATACCAAAGAAACTTGGAGATCCACGAGTACCCACTATACCATGCTCCATTAAAAGAAATTATGTTAGAACTGCTTTATGTGATCTTGGAGCTGGTGTTAGTGTTATGTCTCTCTCTTTATATCGTAGAATTGATTTGAATAAGTTGACACCTACTGAAATATCTTTGCAAATGGCTAATAAATCAACTGCTATACATGTCGGTATTTGTGAGGATGTGCCTGTTGTGGTTGCAAACGTTACTATTTTAACGGACTTTGTTATTCTCGATATTCCCGAGGACGATAGTATGTCTATTATTCTTGGAAGACCCTTTTTGAATACTGCAGGGGCTGTTATTGATTGCAACAAAGGCAATGTCACTTTTCATGTTAATGGTAATGAGCACACGGTACACTTTCCGAGGAAACAACCTCAAGTCCACAGTATCAATTCTATTGGAAAAATTCCATCGATTATTTTTGGAGGTTTTGAATTTCCTCTTCCTACTGTCAAAAAGAGATATGATATTCTTATTATTGGGGATGTGCATATCCCCGTTGAGGTAACATAGTGTTATTCGAAATTTCACTGGTTCCATGTTATTCGGAATGAGTTTGTTAATAAGACCTGATCAACCTTGTTAGTGGATTCCTTTTGATGAGCATGAGATGGATGAAGTTAGAAGGCACAACCTTCTGTACCCTTCTTTTACTTTCTGTTATTTAGTTGAAATAAAGTAAAAATAGTATTTTCTGTCTGTTTTCTGAATTATCCATGCAATATAAAAATACCCCGAAAATAAAAGTTCTCCAAATGCCCTGCCAATTTAATATGATTTTTTCTAGAATATTTGGCACTGAGAACACAGCAGGGGGAGCTGGCACCTGGCCACGAGGGTCCAGGGCGCGCCCACCCCCTTGGGGGCGCCCCCTACCTCGTGGGCCCACGGTGGCTCCCCTCCACTTATTCCTGCACCCACACACTTCTTCTTCCTCTCAAAAAAATCACCATCCAGCTCAAGCACGAGTTCTAGCTCATTTTGCTGCGATTTTCGATCTCCTTGCTCAAAGCACCTCTCACAAAACTGCTTTGGGGGATTGTTCCTTGGTATGTGACTCCTCCATTGGTCCAATTAGTTTTTGCTCTAGTGCTTTATTCATTGCAAATTTCTGCTGCCTAGGTGACCATGTTCTTGAGCTTGCATGTCAAATTTACATGGTTCCAAGTAGTTCTAATGCATGATATGAGCTCTAGGCACTTGTATGAGTAGTTGCTATCAATTTTGTTGAGCTTGGTTCACTTTTATTTGAAGTTACTAATTTTTTTTAGAAATTTCAGAAAATGATAAAGAGATTTTTGAGGGGCTCATCGAGCCGAAGCTCGAAGGAAAAGCAAAGTGAAGAAGCAGAGAGGCCCAAATATAATCTGCCTCGCACCGCGGAAGTTCGGCCGTGTGAATGGCCTTGTGATGATTTCTTGAGAGCAGCCGGGATTTATGATGATTTTTATGAATTGGCGGAGAATGCGGGCCTCACCGACTTCCTCCATGACCAGATCGAACAGTATCTCTTACTCACCAGTACTTTTGTGCAAAACTTCTACTATTATCCTAAGAATCACCTCCTTCAGTAGAGTTTCATTTATATGTTGTGGTTAAGAAGATGTCACTATATGAATTTTGCAGGGTTTGCAAAATACCTTTCGAGGATAGCTTAGAGGAACCACATCGTAGAGATGTGGATGGGTTTATTGATACTATTACTATAGGGGAAACTAGGAAGGTTTCCGATGCAAGAATCACTAGCATACATTTTCCTGTTTTACGCTACTTCGCAATATTTGCTAGTCGTTGCTTAATTGGTCGCGGAAACTGTGGAAACCTTAGTGTTCCTGATATTATTATTTTGTTCCATGCTTTATTCCGTGATGACTCTGTTAGTATGGGCACTATTATCGCCAAACGGTTAAGTCTGAACCGTACAATGGGCCCCATCTTTGGAGGTGTCTATGCTTCGCGCCTCGCTGCATACTATAACTACCTATTAGGCACTATGAGAAAGAAGAAAAATTGCTGCCTACTGTTTATTTAGATTATAAGAGTATGGTAGCGCATGACTTTATTGTTAAGAATAGGGAAGGGGCGCTTAAATACAAACTGTTATTTGATAAACATCACTCTGAGACTATTACCTTGCCTGCTCCTTCCTTGTTTGATTTATCTGCAGGCCAGTATCTCGTTCCGCTAGCGACCATCCAGGCGTACCGGGACCCTACATCAGCCACAGAGCCAGAGCCGGAACCACAATTTGATCCTCCATGACAGTCTAATTACCAGTGGGATCCAGAAGTAATTTCCAACCAGTGGCAATCAGAGGCTTCTTCTTCTCAGTACGACCCCAACTATAACTTTGGATATCCGCCAGGCCAGCCGTGGCAATAGACCAACTTAGGCCAAAAGCCTAAGCTTGGGGGAGTACGTATTTCTCATCGACATTACATTCATGTTCACACACTCATTGCTAGTTGTCGGTGCTCATACTCTTTCACTGTAATATCCATGCTAGTTTATTTTCCTTTTTATGCTTTCTTCTTGTGTGTTTGAAAACCTTAGGAAAACAAAAAAAATTATTAGTAGCTTTTAGCTAGTTTACTTTTCTTGCTTGTAGTAGTAATAATTAAAAGAAAACCCAAAAATATTTTCTGTTCTTCTTTTGCTTGTTGGGAGCTTTCCCGTGTAAATAGTTTTATTTCTTTTCTTTTCTTTGGGGGTCGATAGGAGAAGACCATGATGAAAATGTTGAAGTGGCTCTTATATGCATTATTGTTGATTTAACCAAGAGCCCATATTGCCTTGTCTTCTCCTGTTTATTGAATGCTCGCAGATTCCAGCTTAGTCCAATGCACGTGCACTATTATTTTTATTCACATCGTTCAGTCGTGCAAGCGAAAGGCAATTATGACGATATATGATGGACTCATTGAGATGAGAGAAGCTGGTATGAACTCGACCTCTCTTGTTTTTGTAAATATGATTAGTTCATCGTTCCTGATTCAGCCTATTATGAATAAACATGTTTGCAATGACAATTAGAGATTATAGTTGCTTATGCCATGCTTAATTAGCTAGGAGTTTATAATGGTTTACCTTGTGTGTCAACATGCTATTAAAATGGTTGTGATGTGGTATGATGGGGTGGTATCCTCCTTTGAATGATTCAAGTGACTTGACTTGGCACATGTTCACGCATGTAGTTGAAACAAATCAACATAGCCTCCATGATATTTATGTTCATGGTGGATTATATCCTACTCAGGCTTGCACTCAATGTTTATTAATTTTAATGCATGTTCATGACTGTTATCGCTCTCTAGTTGGTCGCTTCCCAGTCTTTTTCTAGCCTTCACTTGTACTAAGCGGGAATACTGCTTGTGCATCCAATCCCTTAAACCCCAAAGTTATTCCATATGAGTCCACTATACCTTCCTATATGCGGTATCTACCTGCCATTCCAAGTAAATTTGTATGTGCCAAACTCCAAACCTTCAAATGAAATTCTGTTTTGTATGCTCGAATAGCTCATGTATCAACTAGGGTTGTCCATATCTTCCATGTTAGGCGGGTTATTCTCAAGAGGAGTGGACTCCGCTCCTCACTCACGAGAAAATGGATGGTCACCGGGATGCCTAGTCCCATGCTTTATGCAAATCAAATCAAAATAATTGCAAACAAAACTCCCCCGGGACTGTTGTTAGTTGGAGGCACTCGTTGTTTCGAGCAAGCCATGGATTGATGCTTGTTGGTGGAGGGGGAGTATAAACTTTACCATTCCGTTTAGGAACCGCCTATAATGTGCGTAGCATGGAATATATCACCATCTCTTGGTTGTTATGTTGACAATGAAAGTATACCGCTCAAAATATTATTTATCTCTGCTTTAAAATCGAGCTCTGGCACCTCTACAATCCCTGCTTCCCTCTGCGAAGGGCCTATCTATTTACCTTTATGTTGAGTCATCACCCTCTTATTAAAAAGCACCAGCTGGAGAGCACCGCTGTCATTTGCATTTATTACTATTAATTTATATTGGGTATGACTGGTTCTCTTTTACCATGAATTACAATGTCTAGTCAGTCCTTGATCTTTAAAGGTGCTCTGCATTTATGTTTTGCGGTCTCAGAAAGGGCTAGCGAGATACCATCTTGTTATATAATATTATGATTGTTTTGAGAAAGTGTTGTCATCCGAGATTTATTATTATTGCTCGCTAGTTGATTATGCCATTGATATGAGTAAACATGAGACCTAAGAGTTATTGTGAATATGGTTAGTTCATAATCTTTGCTGAAAACTTGAATGCTGGCTTTACATATTTACAACAACAAGAGCAAACAGAGTTTGAAAAGTTTTTCTTTATCACTTTCAGTTTGTCAACTGAATTGCTTGAGGACAAGCAAAGGTTTAAGCTTGGGGGAGTTGATACGTCTCCGTCATATCTACTTTTCCAAACACTTTAACCCTTGTTTTGGACTCTAACTTGCATGATTTGAATGGAACTAACCCGGACTGACGCTGTTTTCAGCAGAATTGCCATGGTGTTATTTATGTAAAGAAACAAAAGTTCTCGGAATGACCTGAAACTCCACGGAGATTATTTTTGGAAATAATAAAAAATACTAGCGAAAGAATCAAGGCCAGGGGGCCCACACACTTTCCACGAGGGTGGGGGCGCGCCTGCCCCCCTGGGCGCTCCCCCCTGCCTCGTGGGCCCCCTGGAGCTCCACCGACCTCAACTCCAACTCCATATATTCGTGTTCGAGGAGAAAAAAATCAGAGAGAAAGATTCATCGAGTTTTAAGATACGGAGCCACCGCCAAGCCCTAAACTCTCTCGGGAGGGCTGATCTGGAGTCCGTTCGGGGCTCCGGAGAGGGGAATCCGTCGCCATCGTCATCATCAACCATCCTCCATCACCAATTTCATGATGCTCACCGCCGTGCGTGAGTAATTCCATCGTAGGCTTGCTGGACGGTGATGGGTTGGATGAGATTTATCATGTAATCGAGTTAGATTTGTTAGGGTTTGATCCCTAGTATCCACTATGTTCTGAGATTGATGTTGCTATGACTTTGCTATGCTTAATGCTTGTCATTAGGGCCCGAGTGCCATGATTTCAGATCTGAACCTATTATGTTTTCATGAATATATGTGAGTTCTTGATCCTATCTTGCAAGTCTATAGTCACCTACTATGTGTTATGATCCGGCAACCCCGAAGTGACAATAATCGGGACCACTCCCGTTGATGACCGTAGTTTGAGGAGTTCATGTATTCACTATGTGTTAATGCTTTGGTCCGGTACTCTATTAAAAGGAGGCCTTAATATCCCTTAGTTTCCATTAGGACCCCGCTGCCACGGGAGGGTAGGACAAAAGATGTCATGCAAGTTCTTTTCCATAAGCACGTATGACTATATTCGGAATACATGCCTACATTACATTGATGAATTGGAGCTAGTTCTGTGTCACCCTATGTTATGACTGTTACATGATGAATCACATCCGGCATAATTCTCCATCACCGATCCAGTGCCTACGAGCTTTTCACATATTGTTCTTCGCTTATTTACTTTTCCGTTGCTACTGTTACAATCACTACAAAACCCAAAAATATTACTTTTGCTACCGTTACCGTTACTTCCATATTACTTTGCTACTAAATACTTTGCTGCAGATATTAAGTTATCCAGGTGTGGTTGAATTGACAACTCAGCTGCTAATACTTGAGAATATTCTTTGGCTCCCCTTGTGTCGAATCAATAAATTTGGGTTGAATACTCTACCCTCGAAAACTGTTGCGATCCCCTATACTTGTGGGTTATCGCTGGAATTATTTTGGACGGCCCAGATGACGCTACTGAGCCTAATTCGGATAGGCCGTAAACGGGCCCTGGGTTAGCGGGCTGTAAATGGGCTATATGCGAACATGCTATTAACAGGCTTGCCGTGGGCCGGCCCACCACCTTTTGACCAAGTCAAACGGGCCGACCTTTTCACAGGAATGGGCCTCTGTTTGGCCGTGCCACGTGTCGACGTATCATAGGCGCTTTGGGTCCAATGAGTGGATGACATCTGTCCCAACGGCGAGCCGACACGTGTTCCCTCCAGCCAATGATGATTTTACACGTGGAAAATCCCCATTGGTCGGGACTGTTAACGGGTTATCGGATCCAAAACCGGAGCTGATAGCTTAACGGCGTTCCGTTACGGTGGATGCCACATGTCGGTCACCCTTGACGAAAGCACTTCTGTGACGCGCGATTTATCGTCATGGAAGTGGACACTTCCGTGATGATAATTTTGGTAGTGTCATGGAACACTTCTACGACAACACAGGTATGGCTATCTTGATTCTGTCATAAATTTATCATGGATGTACATGCATGACAGAGAACGTGAGCTACTGTGACAAACACATATCATCACGGAAGTATTTTTTTTGTAGTGTCTGTCGGTGTAACCGGTCTCATGAACGTGGTCATGTAAGGTTGGTCCGAGCCGCTTCATCCAACAATACCGCCAAATCAAAATAAGACATTGGTGGTAAGCAGTATGACAATCACCGCCCATAACTCTTTGTGTTCTACTCATGCATATCATCTACGCATAGACTTGGCTCTGATACCACTGTTGGGAAACGTAGCATGCAATTTCAAAATTTTCCTACACTCACGCAAGATCTATCTAGGAGATGCATAGCAACGATAGGGGAGAGTGTGTCTACGTACCATCATAGACCGACAGCGGAAGCGTTTGACAACGCTGTTGATGTAGTCGAACTTCTTCTCATTCCGACCGATCAAGTACCGAACGTACGGCACCTCCAAGTTCTGCACACGTTCAGCTCGATGACGTCCCTCGAACTCTTGATCCAGCAAAGTGTCGAGGAAGTAGATGAGTTCCATCAGCACGATGGCGTGGTGACGGTGATGGTGAAGTGATCCGCGCAGGGCTTCGCCTAAGCACCATGAGAATATGGCCGAGGGTGTAATCTATGGAGGGGGCGCCGCACACAGCTTACAGATGTTGTTGTTGTGTGTTCTAGGCGCCCCCTCCCCATGTATATATAGGTGGGAGAGGGAGGGGAGTAGCAAGGGGGCGCCCCAAGTAGGAGGAATCCTACTTGGGCGCCTCCCCAATTCGGCCTCCCCCTTCCATAAGTTCCGGAGGGGGAAGGAAGGAGGAGGGAGGAGGGAAGGAAGGGGGAGGCCGAATCCCTCCCCTTCCTTCTCTCTTCCCCTCTTTCCTTCTCCTCTGGTTCGGCCCATATGGGGGCCACAACAGCCCCTCTTGGCTGCTGTGTTCCCCCTCTTGGCCCATTAGGCCCATATCTTTTGCCGGGGGTGCCCGGAACCCCTTCAGGTGACCCGATATGTACCCGGTACCCTCCGGAACACTTCCGGTATCCGAATACTATCGTTTTATATATCAATCTTTACCCTCGACCATCTCGAGACTCCTCGTCATGTCCGTGATCTCATCTGGGACTCTGAACAACATTCGGTCACCAAATCACATAACTCATATAATACAAAATCATCATCGAATGTTAAGCGTGTGGACCCTACGGGTTCAAGAACTATGTAGACATGACCGAAACACCTCTCCGGTCAATAACCAATAGCAGAACCTGGATGCTCATATTGGCTCCTACATATTCTACGAAGATCTTTATCGGTTGAACCGTTATGACAACATAAGTTATTCCCTTTGTCATCGGTATGTTACTTGCCCGAGATTCGATCGTCGGTATCTTCATAGCTAGTTCAATCTCGTTACCGGCAAGTCTCTTAATTCGTTCCGTAATACATCATCCTGCAACTAACTCATTAGTCACTTTGCTTTCAAGGCTTCTTATGATGTGTATTACCGAGAGGGCCTAGAGATACCTCTCCGATAATCGGAGTGACAAATCCTAATCTCGATCTATGCCAACCCAACAAACACCTTCGGAGATACCTGTAGAGCATCTTTATAATGACCCAGTTACATTGCGTGTTTGATAGCACACAAGGTATTCCTCCGGTATCCGGGAGTTGCACAATCTCATAGTCGAAGGAATATGTATTTGACATGAAGAAAGCAATAGCAATAAAAACTGAACGATCAATATGCTAAGCTAACGGATGGGTCATGTCCATCACATCATTCTAATGATGTGATCCCGTTATCAAATGACAACTCATGTCCATGGTTAGGAAACCTTAACCATCTTTGATCAACGAGCTAGTCAAGTAGAGGCTCACTAGGGACACCGTGTTTGTCTATGTATTCCCAAATGTATTACGGATTCGGATCAATAGAATTCTAGCATGAATAATAAACATTTATCATGATATAAGGAAATATAATATAACAACTTTATTATTGCCTATAGGGCATATTTCCTTCAGGCACCCCCACCTCCCCCCAAATCCTCTAAGCCTGGTTTGTCTGATGGTGGGGGAAACACTGGTGCGGGTGATGTCTACTACGCAACCTTCTTCTTGTAGACTCGTGTTGAGCCTCCAAGTTCAGAATTTTGTAGGACAGTAGCAAATTTCCCTCAAGTGGATGACCTAAGGTTTATCAATCTGTGGGAGGCGTAGGATGAAGATGGTCTCTCTGAAACAACCCTGCAACCAAATAACAAAGAGTCTCTTGTGTCCCCAACACACCCAATACAATGGTAAATTGTATAGGTGCACTAGTTCGGCGAACAGATGGTGATACAAGCGTAATATGGATGGTAGATATAGGTTTTTGTAATCTGAAAATATAAAAACAGCAAGGTAGCAAGTAACAAAAGTGAGCAAAAACGGTATTGGAATGCTTGGAAACAAGGCCTAGGGTTCATACTTTCACTAGTACAAGTTCTCTCAACAATGATAACATAATTAGATCATATGGCAATCCCTCAACATGCGACAAAGTCACTCCAAAGTTCCTATCGCGGAGAACATAAGATGAAATTCCTTGTAGGGTACGAAACCACCTTAAAGTTATTCTTTCCGATCAATCCATTGAGCTATTCCTATAAGTGTCACAAACATCCATAGAGTTCATAGTAAAATAACACCATATGATACACACCAATCAACCCTAATGTCACCTAGATACTCCAATGTCACCACAAGTACTCGTGGGTCAATTATACGATATGCATCAAACAACTTCAGATTCATAATATTCAATCCAATACAAAAAACCTCAAAGAGTGCCCCAAGATTCATACCGGAGAAAGTAGGACGAAAACGTGCATCAGCCACTATGCATAGATTACCCCAATGTCACCTCGGGAATCCGTGAGTTGAGTGCCAGAACATACATCAAGTCAATCAATAGAACATCCCATTGTCACCACGGGTAGCCCACGCAAGACATACATCAAGTGTTCTCACATCCAAAGATTCAATCCGATAATAGTGAAACCTCAAAGGTAAAACTTAATTCATCACAAGAAGGTAGAGGGGGAGAAACACCATATGATCCAACTATAGTAACAAAGCTCGCGACACATCAAGATCGTGCCAAATCAAGAACCCGAGAGAGAGAGAGAGAGACAGAGATCAAACACATAGCTACTGGTACATACCCTCAGCCCCGAGGGTGAACTACTCCCTCCTTGTCATGGAGAGCGCCGGGATGATGAAGATGGCCACCGGTGATGGTTTCCCCCTCCGGCAGGGTGCCGGAACGGGGTCCCGAGAGGTTTTTCGTGGCTACAGAGGCTTGCGGCAGCGGAACTCCCGATCTAGGTTTCTTTCTGGGGGTTTCTGGATTTATAGGAATGTTTGGCGTCGGTTTAACATTAGGGGGTCCACGAGTCAACGACAAAACAGGGGGGCATGCCCTAGGGTGGTGCGCCCTCCACCCTTGTGGATGACTCGGGACTCTTTTGGCCAAACTCTTTTGCTTCAGGGGCTTCTTCTGGTCCATAAAAAATCACCGCAAATTTTCAGCTCGTTTGGACTCTGTTTGGTATTCCTTTTCTATACTCAAAAACAAGGAAAAAAACAGAAACTGGCACTGGGCTCTAGGTTAATAGGCTAGTCCCAAAAATAAAATAAAATAGCATATAAATGCATATAAAACATCCAAGATGGATAATATAATAGCATGGAACAATAAAAAATTATAGATATGTTGGAGACGTATCAAGCTTCCCCAAGCTTAATTCCTGCTCGTCCTCGAGTAGGTAAATGATAAAAACAGAAATTTTGATGTGGAATGCTAGCAAGTGCACAAGTTTGATCAATGATAATTTCAATCACTTTTTGTAGCATCATTATATATCTTAACAGTAGCTCATCTCATAAAATTTCTCATGATCAAGTAACAAGCTATTCACATGTTAAAGCATAGATCATAAACTTTCTTGAAAACTAACAAACTAGGTTCTCAGTCATCAAACAATTGCAATTCATCTTATTTTTAGGAAGGGTCTATGTAAGAGCTTTGATTTAGCAAATCCCATATACTCAACTATCATATAGTCTTCCATGATTGGTTCCACTCAAAGCATATTTTTAGAACAAATAGCATCCATTGAATACAGAGAAAGATAGGGGCTTAATGTTTCGCCTCCCAATTTATTTATCATATAGATAATTTTCAACAATAATAATTCATGATCAAATATATTTGAATGGGCATATATGCTTAGATCTTTGCCCATCACATGATGCTTGCCAACTAAAGAGTAGATTCGAATGAGAAGGAATACTACTGACTCTTGCATAAAAGGAAAAGATAGGCCCTTCGCACAGGGAAGCAGGGATTTGTAGAGGTGCCAGAGCTCGATGCTTTTAAAACATAGATGAAAATAATTTTGAGAGGTATGCTTTCATTGTCAACATAACAACCAAGAGTTCCCAATATCTTCCATACTAGATACATTATAGGCGGTTCCCAAATAGAATGGTAAAGTTTTTACTCCCCCACCACCAACAAGCACATTCCACGGCTGGTCCGAAACAACGGGTACCGTCCAACTATCAACAACCCTGGGGGAGTTTTGTTTAATTATTTGTGATTTTGTTTTTGATCTTTTGATCATAGGACTGGGCATCCCAATTACCAGCCACTCTCTTGTGAATGGTAAGTGAACAAACACTCATCGTGAGAATAACCCACCTAGCATGGAAGATACTGACAGTCCCTAGTCGCTACATGAGCGATTCGGGCATACAAAACAGATTATTATTTGAAGGTTTAGAGTTTTGCACATGCAAATTTACTTGGAACGGTAGGTAAATACCGCATATAGGTAGATATGGTGGACACTAATGGAAGAAACTTGGTTCAAGGATTTTTGGATGCATAGGTAGTATCTCTACTTAGTACAGAAATTTTGGCTAGCAAACGATTCTAAAAAGCAAGCACCACATTTTGGAGGATCCATAACAATGTAACTTCTATACAAATAGGCCCCAAACATAACTCATTAAGTTGTCTTCCTTGTCCAACTTCAACTGATTTGATCAAGTTTGAACATAATTAATGGGGCTCACAATCATAGAAGATGTCCAAGATAGTATATTTATATGTGAAATCTCTCTTCCTTCAATATTCTTTCATGAATTGTTCAAGTGACCAATACTATGTTTGCTATCTTTCAATAAATTTACCACCTCTACTTCTTATATGTGAATTCATTACTCCCCATGGGTATAAGCATATGAAACATATATAAATTCAGATTTATGATATTCAATTCATTCAGCCATTTACTCATGGGATATAAGTGAAGCACGAGAGTAAATGACAAACTACTCCAAAAAGATATAAGTGAAGATCAATGAGTAGTCAAATAATTATTTACCTATGTGAAGACTCTCTCTCATTTAAAAATTTCAGATCTAATGTATTTTATTCAAACAGCAAGCAAAACAAAATAAAATGACATTGCAGGGATAGCACATATCATGTGAAGAAGCAAAAACTTAGGCTCAACCAAAACTGGCCGATAGTTGTTGAAGAAGAAAGGTGGGATGCCAATCGGGGCATCCCCAAGCTTAGATGCTTGAGACTTCTTGAAATATTAATTAGGGATGACTTGGTCATCCCAAGCTTGAGCTTTTCTGTCTCCTTAATTCCTCTCATATCATAGTTCCCCTAAATCTTAAAAACTTCATCCACACAAAACTCAACAAGAACTCGTGAGATAAGTTAGTATAAATCAATGCAATAACCTTATGATTCTCTACTGTAGCAAATCCCTAAAATTATTATTTGATACTGCCTACTAAATGCCTCTGTGTATTTAATAATCCTATCCTCAATAGAATCATTAAATAGGCAAACATATGCAAACAACGCAAACATAACAACAATCTATCTAAACAGAACAATATGTAAAGATTGCAAGAGGAATCATACTTCCCTAACTCCAAAAGTTCTGAAAAATTACCACACAGTAGAATTTTTTTTGTACCTTACTGTGTAAAAATTTCAAGATTTTATCCTGTTCTGACTATTCATCAATATTCAAAACATAACAGCAAACTTTCTGTTTTCAAACAGCAACATAAAGACTTGTAAAATAAGCATGGTAAAGGCTATACTTGAGCTTTTTATTGAACTAAAAGATATAAAACATGTCTCTGAATAACAGCAAGAAAATATAAACAAAAGAAATGACGCTCCAAGCAAAACACATATCATGTGGTGAATAAAAATATAGCCTCAAGTAAGGTTACCGATGAACGAAGACGAAAGAGGGGATGCCATCCGGGGCATCCCCAAGCTTAGTTGCTTGGTTGTACTTGAATATTACCTTGGGGTGCCTTGGGCATCCCCAAGCTTAGGCTCTTGCCACTCCTTGTTCCTTAGAAACTTCACCCAAAACTTTAAAACTTCACAACACAAAACTCAACAGAAAATCTTATGAGATCCGTTAGTATAAGAAAGCAAATCACCACTTAGGTACTGTTGTGAACTCATTCTAAATTCATATTTGTGTTATATCTATTGTATTCCAACTTCTCCATGGTTCATACCCTCTGATACTACTCATAGATTCATCAAAATAAGCAAACAACACATAGAAAATAGAATCTGTTTAAAACCGAACAGTTTGTAGCAATCTGGAAACTTCGTATACTTCTGTAACTCCAAAAATTCTGAAAAATTAGGAAAACGTAGGCAATTTGTATATAAATCTTGTGTACAAAATTCAGATCAAAAGCATGTTCCAGTGAATTTTCAAAATTTCTGGGCTCAGAGCAAAAGTTTCTGTTTTTGCACAGAATCAAGTCAACTATCATCCACACTATACCAAAGGCTTTACTTGGCACTTTATTGAAACAAAAGCTATAAAACATGATTACTACAGTAGCCTAATCATGTGAACACATAAAAATAGTAGGGTGTAAATATTGGATTGTGTCCCAACAAACGCTTTTCTTTAATGCCTTTTTAGCTAGGCATGATGATTTCAATGATGCTCACATAAAAGTAAAGAATTGAAACGCAAAGAGAGCATCATGAAACATATGTGGCAAGCACATTTAAGTCTAACCCACTTCCTATGCATAGGGATTTTGTGAGCAAACAACTTATGGGAACAAGAATCAACTAGCATAGGAAGGCAAAACAAGCATGACTCAAGACTTTCAACACATAGAGAGGAAACTTGATATTATTGCAATTCCTACAAGCATATATTCCTCCCTCATAATAATTTTCGGTAGCATCAATAATGAATTCAACAATATAACCATCACATAAAGCATTATTTTCATGATGCACAAGTATAGAAATTGTATTACTCTCCACATAAGGAAATTTCTTGTCATGAATAGTAGTGGGAGCAAGCTCAACAAAATAACTATCATGTGAGGCATAATCCAATTGAAAATTAAAATCAAGATGACAAGTTTCATGGTTATCATTATTATTTATAGCATACATGTCATCACAATAATCATCATAGATAGCAACTTCGTTCTCATAATCAATTGGGATCTCTTCCGAAATAGTGGATTCATCACTAAATAAAGTCATGACCTCTCCAAATCCACTTTTATCATTATTGTAAGATTCAACACCCTCCAAAATAGTGGGATCATTACTTCCTAAAGTTGACACTCTTCCGAACCCACTTTCATCAATATAATCATCATAAATAGGAGGCACTCTATCATCATAATAAATTTGCTCATCAAAACTTGGGGGACAAAAAATATCGTCTTCATCAAACATAGCATCCCCAAGCTTGTGGCTTTCCATATCATTAGCATCATGGATATTCAAGGAATTCATACTAACAACATTGGAATCAGGCTCATTATACAAATATTTTATGCCAAACATTTTATAAACTTCTTCTTCTAACACTTGAGCACAATTTTCCTTTCCATCATGTTCATGAAAGACATTAAAAAGATGGAGCATATGAGGCAACCTCAATTCCATTTTTTGTAGTTTTCTTTTATATACTAAACTAGTGATAAAACAAGAAACTAAAAGATTCGATTGCAAGATCTAAAGATATACCTTCAAGCACTAACCTCCCCGGCAATGGAGCCAGAAAAGAGCTTGATGTCACTACGCAACCTTCTTCCTGTAGACTCGTGTTGGCCCTCCAAGCGCAGAGTTTGTAGGAAAATAGCAAATTTCTCTCAAGTGGATGACCTAAGGTTTATCAATCCGTGGGAGATGTAGGATGAAGATGGTCTCTCTCAAACAACCTTGCAACCAAATAACAAAGAGTCTCTTGTGTCCCCAACACACCCAATACAATGGTACATTGTATAGGTGCACTAGTTCGACGAAGAGATGGTGATACAAGCATAATATGGATGGTAGATATGGGTTTTTGTAATTTGAAAATATAAAAACAGCATGGTAGCAAGTAACAAAAGTGAGAAAAAACGGTATTGCAATGCTTGGAAACAAGGCCTAGGGTTCATACTTTCACTAGTACAAGTTCTCTCAACAATGATAACATAATTAGATCATATGGCAATCCCTCAACGTGCGACAAAGTCACTCCAAAGTTCCTATCGCGGAGAACATAAGATGAAATTCCTTGTAGGGTATGAAACCACCTTAAAGTTATTCTTTCCGATCAATCCATTGAGCTATTCCTATAAGTGTCACAAACATCCATAGAGTTCATAGTAAAATAACACCATATGATACACACCAATCAACCCGAATGTCACCTAGATACTCCAATGTCACCACAAGTACTCGTGGGTCAATTATACGATATGCATCAAACAACTTCAGATTCATAATATTCAATCCAATACAAAAAACCTCAAAGAGTGCCCCAAGATTCCTATCGGAGAAACAAGGACGAAAACATGCATCAACCCCTATGCATAGATTACCCCAATGTCACATCGGGAATCCGCTTGTTGAGTGCCAAAAAATACATCAAGTGAATCAATAGAACACCCCATTGTCACCACGGGTATCCCACGCAAGACATACATCAAGTGTTCTCACATCCAAAGATTCAATCCGATAATAGTGAAACCTGAAAGGTAAAACTCAATTCATCACAAGAAGGTAGAGGGGGAGAAACACCATATGATCCAACTATAGTAACAAAGCTCGCGATACATCAAGATCATGCCAAATCAAGAACACGAGAGAGAGACAAAGATCAAACACATAGCTACTGGTACATACCCTCAGCCCCGAGGGTGAACTACTCCCTCCTCGTCATGGAGAGTGTCGGGATGATGAAGATGGCCACCGGTGATCGTTTCCCCCTCCGGCAGGGTGCCGGAATGGGGTCCCGAGAGGCTTTTCGTGGCTACAGAGGCTTGCGGTGGTGGAACTCCCGATCTACGTTTCTTTCTGGGGGTTTCTGGATTTATAGGAATTTTTGGCGTCGGTTTCACGTCAGGGGGTCCACGAGTCAACGACAATATAGGGGGAATGCCCTAGGGGGGCGCCCTCCACCCTTGTGGATGACTCGAGACTCTTCTGGGCCAACTCTTTTGCTTCAGGGGCTTCTTCTGGTCCATAAATAATCATCGTAAATTTTTAGCTCGTTTGGACTCCGTTTGGTATTCCTTTTCTATAAAACTCAAAAACAAGGAAAAAAACAGAAACTGGCACTAGGCTCTAGGTTAATAGGTTAGTCCCAGAAATAATATAAAATAGCATATAAATGCATATAAAACATCCAAGATGGATAATATAATAGCATGGAACAATAAAAAAATTATAGATACGTTGGAGACGTATCAGCGGGCAGCAATGACAATCCTTTCACCCCATCGGAATGGGAAGCCATGGGTTCTGAATCTCATGGCATGTTTGACTTTGGGCCACCGGCTGCTGGTGGGGGTGCTTCAGCACCGGATGATGGTGGTAAGGCGGCTCCGGGCGGGCCTGTGGAGTGCGACGGGAGCACTCCTCTCTCGGGAGCCTGCTCCAACATGTCTGCTTGCCCTCCGTCCCCATCATTGTCCGGTATCGTGGATGTCCTGCCTGCAACAATAGTGCAGCCTTCCAGCCCGTGTAGCAAGCTCAAGAAGTTGTCGGTTAAGAAATTATCTACTAAGAGTCGCGTCTCGTCTGGGGCTAAGGACTCGGCGACAGGCCTGTGCAGGCGCCTGGAGGTGGATCACGGTGCCGTTGCGGCTGGGGATGCTTGCCCGATAGCGTGTTCCTCTGCGGTGCCGGTGTGGTCTCCGGTGTCCATGGCTAGGAAAGGCCCGCGTCGTCAGAACATTGCGGTCCCCATTCAGTAACGTGCGGAACTATTGGAGATATGCCCTAGAGGCAATGATGTATGATGATATTTCCCATGTGTTTATGAATAAAGATAGTCCTTGGACATTATCAATGATGTGTATCAGCAAGTACATGACTTGTTTGTGGGACTATGCATTCTATGATGACTGTCCTAAAAGGTCCCTTGTCGAAAGGGATGTGTGGCGCGCAGTCGACTAGTAGCGTATGACACTGTCGATGGCTTGGTCTCACTAGTCATGGAGCATTGGATGCTAACCAAATAATATGGACTCGGAAGGATCTGGTCGGATCCGAGTCGAGATAAGGTCCGAGTCGGACAGACCCGACTATGAGACGAAGTGATATGTCATCTGTGAGTCTCTAGTACAACATACTTTTTCTATGTCCTAAGACCTGAGCTAGCGCATGTACTCGAGATAGTGACAGACCTGCTTTCGGCCAACCAAATGCTATATCCGTGACTGGGTAGTTACAAAGGTAGGTTTCGGGCTTGTCCAGACCCATGCTGCGAGACATGGTCGAGCAAAATGGGATTTGCCCCTCCGACCAGGAGAGATATACTCTGCACCCCTCTTGTGATCCAACCAAGATAAGCATGGCCATGGACAACGATTATGAGATAATCCGTTTTGTGCTCAACATCACTGGAACGAGAAAGAGGTCGGGCTAGCACAAGGATGACAGACTCGCCTTGAGCCCGACAACATATATCGTGTGGCAAAGGGAATGGAAGTGTGATGTACAGGTTTGGCTAACCAGCTTTATCAGACACTTGGAGTCGGCACGCTTTGCTAGAGGTCGCTTCCGGCTAGCCGAGCAGGATGTGATCTAACTCGTGACCAAATGAACGAGAACCTAAGGGGTCAGGCACTTAAGGGAAGGAACCTGTGAGGTCCGATCCGACTCCATGAGTTAGATGTGATCCTACTCGGACTCGGATCTAGGTCGAACAAACATTGGGCTTTAGGGTCCGTGCGAGGCCCAAGTGTTGAGGCCGCGACAGACACCTATATAAAGTGGAGGCACGACACACTCATTTGGTTGATCGCTTCGGTGCTGACACTAGGTTAGGCATGTGTTGCGAATAGCCACATCCACTCGCTGCCGGGTGTGTGATCGGACCTAGCAGTCCGCTGCACGGTGTTCCTCCTGCACGCGCGGATACCATTAGAGGCGGTGCGCTTGCACCGCTCCGGCAAACCTTTATGTGGGATCTGATGACCGGCTATTCGAGAGAGATTGAACAATGAGGAGATGACTCTGAAGACTCACTGCCCCAACTCTGCTTCCGCTGCACGGCATTGCGCGTCTAGTGGTAACGATCCATGATCCACTCACATAGCATGTTCCTGGTTGTTCTGTGTGTAGGAAATTTAATTTGCAGTCGACGCACCCTACCGTAGAACATAATAGGAACGTTGAGTGGCGGCAAAGGATCTATGTCCCCCAGGTACTGTTAACCATTCCTCCCCCATCCGATTGGTGCTTCCTTCTCTGCCAGATTCACATCTTCTTAATATTCTTTCCGACAATGGCGTCTCTGTTGATTGCAATGCTGGTTCTCCCACTTCTTTGATTTGTTTTATACGCCTAAACGAGGAGGCCCAGGCTGCTATTGCCAAAGCTAAAGAGTCGGCGGTCGGGAAGGTGCCGGTCTCGAATGCGGCTGCTGGTGTTGCGACGGGGGAGGGTCATGGCTGATACGTCTCCAACGTATGTATAATTTTTGATTGTTCCATGCTGTTATATTATCATTCTTGGATGTTTTACAATCATTTTATATCAACTTTATATCACTTTTTGGGACTAACCTATTGACATAGTGCCCCGTGCCAGTTGTTGCTTTTTTGCTTTTTTTTACTTTGCGGAATATCCCTATCAAACGGAGTCCAAACACAGCGAAACTTTTTGGAGTTTTTTTTGGACCAGAAGACAACTTGGCAGCCAAGGAAGCACCTGGGGGGAAGCCTGTGGGGCTAACAAGACACCAGGGCGCGCCAAAGCACGCCCTGATGGGTTGTGGGGCCCATGGGGGTCTCCTCCACTGCCTCTCAGCTCTATAAATACCAAAATATTCCAAAAACCCTAGGGGATTCGACGAAAAACAATTCCAGCTGCCGCAAGTTCCAGAACCACGAGATCCAATCTAGAGACCTATTCCGGCACTCCACCGGAGGGGAACACGATCACGGAGGGGTTCATCACCCTCATTGGTGCTCCTGCGATGATGCGTGAGTAGTTCACCATAGACCTACGGGTCCGTAGGCAGTAGCTAGATGGCTTCTTCTCTCTATTTGATTCACAATACAATGTTCTCTTGGAGATCTATTTGATGTAATGACTTTTGCGGTGTGTTTGGTGGGATCCGATGAAGTTCGAGTTTATGATCAATTCTATCCATGAATATTATTTGAGTTCTTTGATATCTTATGCGCATGATTGCTATAGCCTCGTATTTATTCTCCGAATCTTTGTTTTAGTTAAGCCAACTAGATTGATTTTTCTTGCAATGGGAAGAAGTGCTTTGTGATGGGTTTGATCTTGTGGTGTCCTCACCCAGTGACAGAAGGGGTAGCGAGGCACGCATGTATTGTTGTTATTAAGGATAAAAAGATGGGGTCTATTCCTACATGAATAGATCTTGTCAACATCATGTCATCGTTCTTATTGCATTACTCGGTTTCTCCATGAACTTAATACACTAGATGCATGCTGGATAGCGGTCGATGTGTGGAGTAATAGTAGTAGATGCAGAATTGTTTCAGTCTACTAATCTTGGACATGATGCCTATGTACATGATCATTGCCTTGGATATCGTCATGATTATTTGATCTTCTATCAATTGCCCAACAGTAATTTGTTTACCCACCGTATGCTATTTTCTCGAGAGAAGCCACTACTGAAACCTACGGTCCCTGGGTCTATCTTTTACCATATTGTTTTTAGATCTATTATTCCAAAACCCAAAATACCTTGCTGCACTTTTTATTTGCATCTTTTATTTTTGTTCTTGTGTGATCTAATTATCCAAACTCTTACCATTTAATCTATCTTTTTACCGAGGAGGGATTGACAACCCCTCTTACGCGTTGGGTTGCGAGGATTTGTTCTTTGTGTGCAGGTACTGTTTACATAGTGTTGCTTGGTTCTCCTACTGGATTGATAACTTTCGTTTCATAACTGAGGGAAATACTTGCCGTAGATGTGTTGCATCATCCCCTGCTCTTTGGGGAAACACCAACGCAGATTCAAGCCACGTCAAAGGAATTAATTTCTGGCGCCATTGCCGGGGCGACATCATCAACATCTATCAGGTTCCTAATCACAAATCTCATCTCCTCGCAATTTACATTATTTTCCATTTGCCTCTCGTTTTCATCTCCCCCATTTCTAAAACGTTTTTGTGAAAAGCACAAAAATATTTGCCTTCTTTCCGTTGCCTTTTTCTCGTCAGATCTCTTGTTGTGTTTGATCTTGCTTGCCTACTTTGTCACTATGGCTAGTTCTTCCTCTATTGCGTGTACTCCCGAGAATGAAGTTCTTAATTAGCAAAGGGGAGGGGAGAATATGAAAGATGCTTGGTATAGGATTTGAAATGCTCATAATAGATCTATTCGTAAGCAATCTACTGTTGTTCTTCTTCGCGGTTTTTATGTTGGCATTACCACTTGGTATAGATTCGCTCTTGACACTATTACCCGTTGCCAATAATGATCCTTGGATTTGCTCCTAGGGGTGATCTTGATGCTTTTGCATTAGTTGACCGATAAGCACTTTTTCTTCACTCTTCTTTTGATATTTATCTAATAATTGTGCAAAAGTGACTTTGGATTTCTTGCAATTGTGCTTATTGCGGCCTTTATCTCCTATGTCTTGACTTGCATCGATCTTTGGATTTTCTTGTTGCCCCCCAGTCCTTAGCGTCTTCATTGTAGCTTTGTTGGAATTCTTGCCCTCAAGATTATGTTTGTTGTGCTCTTCAACAACTTGATTACTTGAAAGCTCAATCCCATCACTTGTAGTTTTTACCTTCTCTTCAAATGGATCGGCTTGAAGTAGCCGATGCAAAAACCTTTTGCCATCAGACCAACTGGAATAGACTCATCATCTCTTGGTGATTCAACAAATTTCAATCGTCCTTTTTCAATGGTCGATTTAACTATTTGACGAAACATATTGCAATCCTCAAAATTATGTTTGAACAAATGATGCAACCTACAATACATTCGTCCTTGGTTTGATGGCTTGACACAGTGATCAAGAATTCTAATGTAATTATTTTTCACCAACAACTCAAATATTTGATCACACATGCTTGAATTGAAGGTAAACTTTTTATTTTCTAGGCGATCTTGTTGTGAGAACGGCTTTATAGGTAAGCAAACGAATGGTTCAGATTTTGAATGTCCCCATTCGGCTACGCATTTTTTTGCCTTCTTTTTCTGATGATATTGGATAAGATATTATACTAGCATCAGTTTTCTCAAAAGAATTTACTCTTGGCTTTAAATTTCTGAAACGAAAATAGTTAGAACACACGTGTCTCAATTGAGACCAAGTGCAAGCCAAGTATGAAACAAGCAAAGCTACCCACTTAGAGATAAGTTTTAAGTAAAGCAATGGGGAAGCCTTTGGCTGCAATAATAAGTCACTATCGGTCTTTATGAATGGGACAGTAGGTTGACCGATATACTTCGTAACAATTTTGTTGCTAACACATAAATTACCCTTCATCATTGGTCTTTTGAAATTACTTATAAGGTTTTTCCTAATAGATGCATCAACAATAAAGTTTTGACCAAATATGAAAATAGGTAAATCACTTGGTAGACATACCTCTTCATACATGTTGGGAGAGCATGATGGTTGTATCACTTGAATAATACTATGTTCCACTTTTGAATAACTCTCCAATGCCTTGGCATCCTATTTTTCTTTGATAGATTCGGTACACATACTATTTGATTCGGCTTTTTCAATAACCGGATTTTCTTTGTTACCTGAATCAATACTTTTCTGTTTTTGAATTTGCAAGGCTTCTCGCTCTTGTCTTATTTTAGCCCACATCTTAGTTCGGCGAGCTTTAAACTTTTTCATCTCAATTTGCATCCGCTCCTCATGAAATTGCCCCCAATGCTTTGAGACTCTTTTGGCAATGAGGTGCCGAAACTTTGCGATTGTTTAGGGGGTACATTGGTTGTTACAGAACTAAGCGAATGCATCATTTGCACAACTCTTTCTTTTACAGCAGCAAAGTAATGAGGCTTCCTGCCATCTATTAGTTCCTGGCGAATAGCGTTGCACAAATCCCAAGAGAATGTAAGTTTTTTCTCAATTACCCAATCTGGATATGGTTGCCCCCCGATGCTTTTAGACTCTTTCGGGAATGAGATGTTGCTGAAATTTAGTAGTTGTGTTGGGGGACATGATATGCCACGGTAGTAGGTGAAGGCATTTGTGCTCCTATAGAAGTTTCAGTTATTCGTCCATGACCATGAAGGTGTGGAGCCGAATTATGGACATCAACAGTTGCGTATGGTGCCAGAAAATAAGTAGCATGAGGTGTAGCATATGATGTTTGAGGGTAATTGGCTGAATAACTAGTAGTAGCATGGCCAATTCCCCTATCCACCGGCACGTTTGGATTAACATACTGCAAGTTATTTGACGATGAATAAAAAGTTGAAACACTTTGTTGCATACTATTGGAAGTTCCTACATGGGGTGTCTCAACTTGATTAACCGAACTCATCATGTTGTTCATCGGCATATAGATTTGTGGGGTTGCCGATGCATTGGAGTTGGGCTACATATGTTGCATGTTGCTAAAATTATATGAAGTTGAAGCATGAAGATTATTCTGAAGGCTGTTGCGCATAGTTAGATGCATAATTGATAAAACTAGGGCTAGACGAGACATTATGCTCATTAAGCGATCTAGCAACAACATATGCATTATTTGCATCTACATAAGTGAATTGGGTATTCATATTACCTTTGTAGATTGCAAACCCTAGATGACGATCTCTTCGTAGCAAGAACGGGCTAGAGACCGTTCGAAGCTTCGTCCCCAGCGGGGTCGCCAAAAAGTGTGTTCGCACACAAACATGTCACCGTGTACCTCCAATGCCGAGGGTGATGCACCGCAGCTCACATCGAAGGAGACCCGCCGGAAGCGCGGTACGCAAGAGAATCCGGCAGGCGCTTTTGTAGACCCGAAACCCCACACGCCCGGGAGGGACCCCGTCAGGGCGTACGGCGGCTATGGGCTGCCCTAGGTCGGCCTGACCGCCCCTAGGGCCTCGAGGTTCGCCGCCCTGCAACAAGAAGAACAAACGAAGAACGAGAAAGAAGAAGAACAAGGGAGAAGATAAAATATAAAAAAGTGGTAGATGATTGTTCGATAGTGTGTTGTTCAATCACCCATCACCTCTTGTCTATATAAGAGGCAGATGGACTTCCCGTACAATAAAAAGGACTTGCTTAGCCGTTCAAATCATCAAAACCTAACAAAACACGGACTATTCACGACCTCCGGCCCGGATGATCCGGCCTAGCCCAGTTTTCTGAAAGCACCTCACTGTTTTCGCTCTAGAATCCACATACGAGCTCGTATTTGGACGGTTTGTATGTCGAAATCAACCGCCTCGACGAGACGCACAACTTTCATGTTGAATACTTTTCGATCTGAGGCCATCTTGAGGGTGTTTTGGGCCGTTTTCTAAAGTCTATAGCAGAAAAAGTTGTCCGGACGTCCGGACTTCCACCCGGATTGTCCGGCCTCCACCCGGATCATCCGGGACTGGACCCAGATCATTCGGCTTCATCACAAACCTTTTGTTGTCTTGGTGATTCAATTTCCTGGATGATCCGGCCAAATATTGCTACAGCGCATGGTTTTGCCTGTAACTTTTGCATATGACCTCGGATGGGGACGATTTTTATATCGAAATTGTCCGTTTCGACGAGACGAAGAACTTTGCAGTTGAAAGTTTTTTCATTCAAGGTCATCTTAATTAAGTTTCATGTCATTCTTTAATCTTGTGTCAATACGAGCATCTCTAAGATTGTCATAACTTCCGCATCTGAGCTCCGTTTTGGACCATCTCCATATCTATTTTCATCATCTTGAAGAGAGCCATCAAATGGTGACATGAACTCATAATTTTAACCTCATCTCATTATAGCCTCAAGTTACTCTTTGCGATCATGCCATTTTCGAGCGTCAACAAATGGTTAGATGCTATTGAAAACAAAATGATCACCGAAGAACATATTATTTAGATAAGAGGATGCACAATCTTGCTAAAAAAATTGGTCAAAAGCGGGGGATGCTCTTAAATTATTAAGGGCAACGGAAGCCGTAGTTAACAAAAGAATAGAAGAAAGTCCGTCCCGGATTGATAAGTTGGAAGAAATTTTTAGTAACTTAAGCTTGGCCTTTTCTTATGTTAAAAATATTGAAAAAACTCCCGTAAAAATTTGCAAGTCTACACAAGTCACTAAGAACAAAGGTGCCACATCTAATAGCTACAAGGAAGATCTTAAAATGATTAGTGTTTATCCCAATTTTGTTCAAGTGGTAAAAGACCCTAATTACAAGAATGAATTCTTCAATCTTATTCCTAGAAGTATTGTCATTGAAAATATGCATGCAAAATTCTTGAAGAATTCTAGTTGTGTGATTAAGGAGTTGAAAACTAAAGATGAAAATACTTGAATCTATGCATTATGCCTAGCTAGGCGCATAAAACGATAGCGCTTGTTGGGAGGCAACCCAACAAATAAAATATATTTTTGTCTTTTTTCTTTCTGTTCTTGTGTGTTTGCACAATTATGCTACTGTTATGATTGTGTTTTTTCTATTTTAATTAGTGTTTGTGCCAAGTAAAGCCTTTAGGATTATGTTGGGTGATAGTTGACTTGATCTTGTTGAAAAACAGAAACATATGCGTCCAGTAGTAGAATTTTGAAAAATCACATAAGTGACGAAAGTTTCTGAAATTTTTACACAAGATTGATATACAAATTGTCTACATCGTTCTAATTTTTTTTAGAGTTTTATAGTTACAGAAGTATGGTCAAAGTACAGATTACTACAGACTGTTATGTTTTCGTTGCATTGTGTGCTTATTTTGAAGAATCTATGGATTTTATCGGGGGGTATGAGCCATGGTAAAGTTGGAATATAGTAGGTATAATGTAGTAATAAAATACGAATGGGTTTATAATAGTACTTAAAGTGGTGATTTTATTTATTATACTAACGGATCTCAAGAAGGTTTTTGTTAAGTTTTGTGTTATTGAAGTTTTCAAGTTGTAGGTGAGATCACAATGGATGAAGGAATAAGGAGTGTCAAGAAACCTAAGCTTGGGGATGCCCCATGGCACCCCAAGATAATATTCAAGAAGAATCAAGCAACTAAGCTTGGGGATGCCCTGGAAGGCATCCCCTCTTTCTTCTAACGACCATCGGTATATTACTTGGAGCTATATTTTTATTCGTCACATATCATGAATTTTGCTTGGAGCATCTTGTACTATATGTCTTTGCTTGTTTTGTTTTTTATTTTGTCACAAGTATCCTTGCTAGACACATGATACGTATCCAACGTATCTATAATTTTTTATTGTTCCATGCTATTATATTATCTGTTTTGGATGTTTTATATGCATTAATATGCTATTTTATATTATTTTTGGGACTAACTTATTAACATAGAGCCCAGTGCTAGTTTCTGTTTTTTCCTTGCTTTTGAGTTTTACAGAAAAGGAATATCATACGGAGTCCAAACGGAATAAAACTTTCGCGATGATTTTTCTTGGATCATAAGACAACCACGGAGCTTGGAGAGGGGGCCAGAAGAGTCCCGAGGGCACCACAAGCCCTCAGGACGCGCCCTAGGGGGCGGCCCTGGCTTGTGAGCCCCCGGGAGTCCTCCAACCCTGATTCTTGGCCTATAAATTCCCAAATATTCCCAAACCAACAAAAGCATCCACCAAAATACTTTTCCACTGCCACAAGCCTCTGTTCCCGTGAGATCCCAGCTTGGGGCCTTTTCCGGCACCCTGCCGAGGGGGGTTCGATCACGGAGGGCCTCTACATCAATCTTATTGCCCTTCTGATGAAGCGTGAGTAGTTTACAACAGACCTATGGGTCCATAGCAAGTAGCTATATGGTTGATGTCTACTACGCAACTGATGTCTACTACACAACCTTCTTCTTATAGACGTTGTTGGGCCTCCAAGTGCAGAGGTTTGTAGGACAGTAGCAAATTTCCCTCAAGTGGATGACCTAAGGTTTATCAATCCGTGGGAGGCGTAGGATGAAGATGGTCTCTCTCAAACAACCCTGCAACCAAATAACAAAGAGTCTCTTGTGTCCCCAACACACCCAATACAATGGTAAATTGTATAGGTGCACTAGTTCGGTGAAGAGATGGTGATAAAAATGCAATATGGATGGTAGATATAGGTTTTTGTAATCTGAAAATATAAAAACAGCAAGGTAACTAATGATAAAAGTGAGCACAAACGATATTCCAATGCGTTGAAACAAGGCCTAGAGTTCATACTTTCACTAGTGCAAGTTCTCTCAACAATAATAACATAACTGGATCATATAACTATCCCTGAACATGCAACAAAGAGCCACTCCAAAGTCACTAATAGTGGAGAACAAACGAAAAGATTATTGTAGGGTACGAAACCACCTCAAAGTTATCCTTTCTGATCGATCTATTCAAGAGTCCGTAGTAAAATAACACGAAGCTATTCTTTCTGTTCGATCTATCCTAGAGTTCGTACTAGAATAACACCTTAAGACACATATCAACCAAAACCCTAATGTCACCTAGATACTGCAATGTCACCTCAAGTATCTGTGGGTATGATTATATGACATGCATCACACAATCTCAAATTCATCTATTCAACCAACACAAAGAACTTCAAAGATTGCCCCAAAGTTTCTACCGGAGAGTCAAGACGAAAATGTGTGCCAACCTCTATGCATAAGTTCACAAGGTCACTGAACCCGCAAGTTGATCACCAAAACATACATCAAGTAGATCACGTGAATATCCCATTGTCACCACAGATAAGCACATGCAAGACATACATCAAGTGTTCTCAAATCCTTAAAGACTCAATCCGATAAGATAACTTCGAAGGGAAAACTCAATCCATTACAAGAGAGTAGAGGGGGAGAAACATCATAAGATACAACTATAATAGCAAAGCTCGCGATACATCAAGATCGTGCCAAATCAAGAACACGAGAGAGAGAGAGAGATCCAACACATAGCTACTGGTACATACCCTCAGCCCTGAGGGTGAACTACTCCCTCCTCGTCATGGAGAGCGCCGGGATGATAAAGATGGCCACCGGTGATGGACCCCCCCCTCCGACAGGACGCCGGAACAGGGTCCCGATTGGTTTTTGGTGGCTACAGAGGTTTGCGGCGGCGGAACTCCCGATCTAGGTTATTTTCTGGAGGTTTCTATATTTATAGGATTTTTTGGCGTAGGTCTCATGTTAGGGGGGGTCTCCGAGTCGACCACGAGATAGGGTGACGCGCCCAGGGGGGTAGGGCGCGCCCCCACCCTCGTGGACGGCCTGGGACTCTTCTGGCCCAACTCTTTGACTCCGGGGGCTTCTTTTGGTCCAGAAAAAATCATCAAAAATTGGCACGTCAATTGGACTCCGTTTGGTATTCCTTTTCTGTAAAACTCAAAAACAAGAAAAAAAACAGAAACTGGCACCGGGCTCTAGGTTAATAGGTTAGTCCCAAAAATCATATAAAATAGCATATAAATGCATATAAAACATCCTAGATGGATAATATAATAGCATGGAACAATAAAAAATTATAGATACGTTGGAGACGTATCAAGCATCCCCAAGCTTAATTCCTGCTCGTCCTCGACTAGGTAAATAATAAAAACAGAATTTTTGATGTGGAATGCTACCTAACATAATTTTCAATGTAATTTTCCTTATTGTGGCATGAATATTCAGATCCGAAATATCCAAGACAAAAGTTTAATATTGACATTAAAACAATAATACTTCAATCATACTAACCAAGCAATTATGTCCTCTCAAAATAACATAGCCAAAGAAAGCTCATCCCTACAAAATCATATAGTTTGGCCATGCTTCATTTTCGTCACACAAAATTCTCTCATCATGCACAACCCCGATGACAAGCCAAGCAATTGTTTCATACTTTAGTATTCTCAAACTTTTTCAACTTTCAAGCAATATATGAGCGCGAGCCATGGACATAGCACTATAGGTGGAATAGAATATGATGATGGGGGTTGTGTGGAGAATACAAAAAAGGAGAAAGTCTCACATCGACGCGGCTAATCAATGGGCTATGGAGATTCCCATCAATTGATGTCAATGCGAGGAGTAGGGATTGCCATGCAACGGATGCACTAGAGCTATAAATGTATGAAAGCTCAACAAAAGAAACTAAGTGGGTGTGCATCCAACTCGCTTGCTCACGAAGACCTAGGGCATTTTGAGGAAGCCCATCATTGGAATATACAAGCCAAGTTCTATAATGAAAAATTCCCAGTGGTATATGAAAGTGACAACATAAGAGACTCACTATCATGAAGATCATGGTGCTACTTTGAAGCACAAGTGTGGAAAAAGGATAGTAACAGTGTCCCTTATCTCTTTTTCTCTCATCATTTTTTTTGTTGGGCTTCTTTGGCCTCTTTTTTTATTTGGGCTTCTTTGGCCTCTTTTTTTTCGTCCGGAGTCTCATCCCGACTTATGGGGGAATCATAGTTGTAACACCCGGGTAATTATGCTACAGTAATCCCCTACTAATGATGCCATGTCATCACTCTTACTATTGCTAATCCTCACTGGCTTTCAAACATCTTTCAAATTTCAAATCCAATTTAAAGTCAGGATTCAAATTTATCAAACATGCAAACAAAATGTTCAAGTTGTTACAAATAATCATTTGGTAATATTAGTGGAGAAATCATCTTTTTACAAAATGGCTAAATGCTCTAAAAATAAATAAAACAGAAAAGTTTTTGAAAGAAAAGAAACCAAAAAAGGGAAAAGAACCCCCCTAATGGGCCACGGCCAACCTGGCCACCAGTCAGGCCGACCCACTCCCCGCACCCCTCCCTGGCCTATATGGCCTGTCTCCCCCCGACGAAACCCTAACCCCTCTCCCCACGATCCCCATTCCCCCCCCCACGACCCGATCTGGATCGGGGGCACTCGACCCCCCCTCGACCCCGGCGAACCGTCACCCCGCGCCGCTCCCGACGCCGCCCGCCGCCCGGAGAACCCCCTGCGTGAAGCCTCGCCCTCCTCCCGAAGCCCCCCTCGCCGCGATGCCTCGGACGCCGCTGCCTTGTCCCAATCTGGCGCCGCACCGCCCCGACACTGCCCCACCGCCCCGTCGCCGGAAACGCATCTCCGGGCCCTCCCCGAGCATACTTTTGCACAACTACAGGGCCCCGGCGAGGCCTCGACCGTCTTTGCTCCGTTCCCCAGTGATCCGGTCACCGTAGGTCGCCTACCGCACCCCCGCTCCGGCCACCACCTGCGGTCACCGCCCCGCACACGCCCGGTGGCTGTGCTCGCGATCACGGCGCGCGCCTCACCCGAACGCCGCCCACCTCTGTCCCCGCTTCGCCATGCCGCTTGCCTAGCACTATGCCGCCCGCGCCCACACGCCCTGCGCCGCCGTCACCGCGCTTGCTGCCTGCCCGCGCGCGCACGCC
>NC_057805.1:65763040-65771392 GCF_018294505.1 Triticum aestivum
AGGCCCCGCCTCGTCGCGCCATGCTCACCGGCGGCGCACCTTAGCCGCGGCCACGCCTCGAGCGTGTGTGCGCGAGCCCTGGCGGGTCCATCCCGCCCGGCCGCCCGTTACGCCCGCTCCGCAAGGCCCCTGTGCCACTGACCTATGGGCCCTAGCGTCCTGGCTTTTATAAAAATGTTTAAAGAAAATTAGATAAATAATTTAAGTAATTAATAAGTAAATTAATTAAACTTAATTAAAGTAATTAGGTAGGTTAATTAGCCTAATTAACTTGATTAGTTAATTAAAACTATTAATTAGTTGTTAGTCTATGACAGAACGGTCCCACACGTCAGGGTTGACTTGGGTCAACTCTGTTGACTGCTGACATCATGATGATGTCATGCTATTGCAATAACCCCATTTTAGATTTAATAATAATTTCACAATATTGTTAAAACTATAATAATTCATAGAAAAATAACCGTAACTCGGATGAAAATACTTTGTACATGAAAGTTGCTCAGAATGACGAGAGGAATCTGAATACGCGGCCCGTTCGTGTGCCACACATCCCTAGCATAGCGAACCTGCAACCATCCCCCTTCGTTTCATCTATCCGAAAATGCCAAACTTCGGGAAAGCTTTCCCGAATGTTTTCCCCCTTCGCCAGTATCGCGTGACACCACGTTAGGACACGCCTAGTGCTGCTTATTGTCATGTCAAGCATCTGTGTGCCTTATATTTATTGTTTCTTCCCCCTCTTCATCTCCGGTAGGCCCCGAGACCGCTACTGATGCCCGTGTGATTGGCTACGTCGATGACGACCCTTCTTCCCTTTCAGCGGAGCTTCCAGGCAAGCCCCCCTTTGATCATCCCGATATCGCCCATTCCTTTCTCTCATGCTTGCATTAGATTTTTCTACTGTTATTGATTGCTCCTATTCTGATGCATAGCCTGCTTTTGTACCTGCTGTTGTACCTTACCTGCTTATCCTAAACTGGTTAGTATAGGTTGGTTAAGAGATCCATCAGTGACCCCCACCTTGTCGTTGTTGCCCCTGCTTCATCATCGACGACTCGATCAACGTGATCGACGACCAGAGCCCGACACCTCACATCACATCACGCCCCTTTTGTTGCTCGACTCTGCAGAGCTACTATCGAGTGCCGAGGGTGATCCCTCATAACGCGCTCCTGATGATAATTCTGTATTGTAGCTATTCGGTCGTGGTCATCGAGGGTGATTTCCTCTTTCACCATTCCCGATACGGCTCTGTCGTGCAACACCTCAAGTGTGAACCTCGAGGGTGGTCCCTCTTATGTTCACCTTGATGATTACATTGAGTGGAATCCACTGGGGGTGATTCCTCGGGTTTTCCCCTTGATGTCTGGACACACGGTTACCTTGACTTTACTTGAGGCATTGGTGAAAGTCGGGCGGGCCCGGAGAGCACCCGTAAGATGGTTACGAGGCACGGCCGGGCAGGCAGGCCGCCCCCGAGTGGGCTGGGCTAGACCTTGTCGTATTTCCTTGAGACAGGGCGACGGGGTCACATTATCGTGAGTCTCTGCTCGTCTCCGCACGCTAATAATACACTATGGTTTGGGTATTTGTTCTGAGTTGGCCTTTGGCCTTTACGCACTAACCACCACGCGAGAATACTTATGGGCCTCGACGTCGTGGTATCAGCCGAAGCTTTGTCAGATGTCCAGTTCAACATTGCGGCACGGCCTGGTCGGCGCCCTAGTGGAGGTGGCCTGGATCGTCCTGCGCGCAACGATCCGGAGTGCAACGGGCGATGGGCCCAGACCCCGGAGTGCTTAGGATGTAGACCGGCGGGGACCTCTCTGCTGAGCCTAGGTAGGGCTACGACGTGTTGATCTTCCGAGGCCGGGCATTGACCTAGAAAAGTGTGTCAGGCCAGAGTAATCAAGCATGTTGGAAAACGTGATGCACCCCTGCAGGGAAGATTATCTATTAATAGCCGTGTGCACGGTAACGGACGTTCAGACTTATATCTTGATCTTTTACAACTAGAAATGGATACTTGATATATGTGGCTCCGGGATTACTTTCTCGTAGGGAGTCGAGGAAGGATCTCTGGGCGTTAATGCTACAACATGTTTGTTAAATATAAACTGCTATTCTTTACTCTTCTACATGCTGCAAGATGCTTGGAGCTGCTTGAAGATGCTAGTCTTCGATAGGCTAGGCCTTCCCCTCTATTCTGGTATTCTGCAGTTCAGTCCACAGATACAACCCTTCCATTTGATACTAATGCATACTTAGTATAGATCTGATGCTTGCGATTACTTTGGATGAGTACTCACGGTTGCTTTGCTACCCCTTTCCCCCCTTCTTTCTTCTTTCCGGTTGATGCAACCAGATGATGGATCCCTGGAGCCAGATGCCACCACCGAGGAATGCTGCTACGTGGAGCCCACCGACAACCAGGAGTAGTTAGGAGGTCCCAGGCAGGAGGCCTTGCCTCTTCGATCGTTGATGTTTGTACTAGCCTTCTTAAGGCATCCTTGTTTAACTAATGTCCGTTCTCAAATATTGTTGCTTCCGCTGACTCTTGTGTATCGAGCTTGTATTCAAGCCCTCGAGGCCCCTGGCTTGTAATATGAAGCTTGTATTGTTTTATTTGTGTCTAGAGTTGTGTTGTGATATCTTCCCGTGAGTCCCTGATCTTGATCGTACACATTTGCGTGTATGATTAGTGTACGGTCGAATTGGGGGCGTCACAAGTTGGTATCAGAGCCGACTGCCTGTAGGAACCCCCTTTCCAACTCCTTGGCCGAAGTTGAGTCTAGTCTTTGAAAAACTGATTTACTAACATGGCTGTGTGGCTTACGGGCCCACGTCGCCAATTGGGTGGTATTAGTATCTTTTATTCCTCGTCTATACTCTAGGACTCTAATCTCTCCTCTATTAGGGTTAAATGATTTTGCTAACTCTATCGTAGGTTCTCATGATCACATCCATCCGGAGATTTGTATTACGCCTTTCTTGAATTGGGAGCCAAGATGTGCTTCACATTGTTCACGGGTCGCAGGATCCTTTTATCGAGGGCCCCCTGCGTAGTCCCCTGCAGATTCCTTGCTCTAGTTGTTTTCTTCGACGTGGATGTACCCTTTGCTATGTCTCATTGTTGTATCCTTCCATCGCGTGCCAGCGTGTCGCCTAGTATGTCTAGGATGATTCTCTTGTTCGAACTCATAGTAACAACGTGTAAATGGCTCTATATATGTATATGTATATGTATGTCTTTAATGACTACTGGTTTGTACATACTATGCCTTTGCTCATTGTTCTAGTTACATCATGAATGACTCCATACACCTGCTCCTCCCCTTGTTAAACCGCTCCCATGATGTTTCTAGCAAGATGGCTGACGATCCTCCACCTCCACCCTATATTGCCACAATGATGCAGCAGTTTGAGCTGAATCGTTAGTTTATGACTGGAGTAATGGCTCAGTTTCCAAACGAGATTGCTCATCAACAACCTGCCCCAATAACACTGCTAGGATTCGTGCGCCTCAACCCGTCCATTTTCCGGAACTCCACCAATCCTATGGATGTTGATGATTGGCTTCGTGACATCATGTTTGAGATGGAGTCAGCTAAAGTTGTCCCTGCCAGTTATGTCACCTTTGCGACATTTCACTTGAAGGGTTCAGCTTCTCAATAGTGGGAAAGCCATAGGGGTATGCTGCCTGCAGAGACTGTAACCACTTGGCAGGAATTTCAGTTAGCCTTCCGTGCACGGCACATTCCTCAAGGTCTGATGGACCAGAAGAAGAAGGAGTTCCGCAAACTCTCACAGGGCACAATGACTGTGGATGAATATCAGAGGAAATTCCTTGAATTATCTCGCTATGCTGCGGATGACATCTGCATTGACGCTCGCAAGCACGAGAAATTCCGTGAAGGACTGCGTCTCGATATAAAGCTCACACTTGTTGCTCATGATTGCGCAGACTTTGCGACGCTTGTCAGCCAAGCTTTCCAAACTGAAACTGGTCTGACTGAGTACCAGGAGTCGCTCAAGCGTACTCGAGATGTTGGCCCATCCTCGAGTTAGCCTGCTCAGAAACGTCGAGTCTGGATCCCACACAATGCTCATCACCGACCTGCTCCAACACCAAGGCCGTCTTATGTTGCACCTCGTCTGCCTCTGCCGCCGAGATAGCTAAATATTCAGGGTGGACAGTCCAATGCTGTGGCTCCTCTCCATAATGATGGTTTATGCCGCAAGTGTGGACAGCCAGGGCACCTTGCTATCAACTGTCGCCCGGGTCAGCCGCTAAATGCTTCACGCCCTCCTGTTGGTCGTAGAAGGGCCGTCGAACCCATCATACCGGAAGTTGTAGTGCCGGACCGCCTGCTATGAGTGCTGGTCAAGTCACCCATGTCAAGATCGAAGAAGCTCTTGAGTCCCGAAAAATTGTGATTGGTACCCTTCGCGTTAATTCAGTACCAGCTTCTGTTCTCTTTGATTCAGGAGCATCGCATGATTTTGTGTCCCAACAATTTGCTCAGTTGCATGGGTTAGATATGGAAAACTTGCCCATTACTTTAGCGGTTCAATCTCCGGGATCCACGTGGCAAACCACAATGTTAAGCCCTCACAACCAAATTGAAATTGGAGGTCTATTATTTCCGGCTTCTCTCATTGTACTCGGACCTTCCAACATAGACATCATTCTTGGTATGGATTGGTTGACAGCCCATAATGCTTTGATTGAATGTGCTACCAAGACAGTCCAGCTCACTCACCCTTCTGGCCAGACAGTCCAATACTCAGCCCGAGCAGCTCAGGATGCCGAGAATGAGATATATGTTCTGAATGCATTGAATGCTTCACCTCTTGATGGAATAGAGAACATTCCAGTCGTTCGTGATTTCGAAGATGTCTTTCCAGAAGAACTTCCAGGAATACCCCCTGCTAGAGCTGTCGAATTCATCATAGACTTGAAACCGGGCACAACTCCTATTGCCAAGCGACCCTACAAGATGCCGCCACATGAACTCCTTGAACTTAAGGAGGAAATCGACAAATCTCTTCATAAGGGATTCATTCATCCTAGTTCCTCTGCTTGGGGAGCACCTTCTCTCTTTGTCAAGAAGAAGGATGGAACTAATCGTTTGGTCCAAGATTACTGCCCTATCAACCAGGCAACAATTCAGAACAAGTATCCGCTTCCCAGAATCAACAACCTGTATGATCAACTTGCTGGTTCTTCAGTATTCTCTAAACTTGATTTGAGGTTGGGTTACCACCAGATCCGGGTTCGTGAAGAGTATATCCCCAAGACTGCATTCGTTACTCGCTATGGTTCATACGAGTACACCGTCATGTCCTTTGGTTTGACAAATGCTCCAGCGACATTCTCTCGTCTGATGAACTATATATTCATGGAATAACTCGACAAGTTCGTCATGATTTATCTGGATGATATCCTTGTATATTCCAAGAATAAAGAAGAACATGCTGAACACCTTCGACTTGTTCTGGAAAAGCTTCGAGAACATCAACTATATGCTAAGTATTCCAAGTGTGAATTCTGGCTACCCGAAGTGACCTACCTTGGGCATGTCATTTCCAAGGATGGTATTGCCGTCAACCCAGAGCGAGTTCAGGCTATTCTCGATTGGACTCCTCCAAAGAATGTCAAACAAGTCAGAAGTTTTCTCGGACTCGCCAGCTATTGCCGTCGATTTGTCGAGAACTTCTCGAAGATCGCCAAGCCCCTGACTGGTCTGCTTCACAAGGCGTCAAGTTCGATTGGACAGAAAAGTGTCAGGAAAGTTTCCAAGCACTCAAAGACAAGTTGACTTCTGCCCCAGTGCTTGCTCCGCCGGATACTAAGAAGGATTTTGTCATTTACTGTGACGCTTCACGACAAGGATTAGGCTGTGTCCTACAAGAGTGCAGAGTGATTGCTTATGCCTCTCGTCAGTTGCACCCTCATGAAGAGAACTACCCAGTTCATGACCTCGAGCTTGCTGCTGTCATACATGCACTGAAACAGTGGCGACATTACCTTCTTGGTAATCGTTGCGAGATCTTCAACGACCACCAAAGTCTGAAGTACCTCTTTACTCAGCCAGATTTGAACCTCCGTCGGCAGAGATGGATGGAGATCGTAGCAGACTTTGACTTGGGTATTTTCTATACACCAGGCAAGGCTAATGTAATGGCTGATGCCTTGAGCCGCAAGTAATATTGCAACCATCTCGAGGTTTGCAAAGTTCAGCCTTCGCTTGTCGAAGAATTCAGAAAGTTGAACCTCCATATTGTTCCTCCGGGTGCACTTGCTCCCCCTCCTAAGGAGTTTCGCAAGATGAACCTCTGTGTTGTTTCCCAGGGTTCCCTCAATACCCTAGCTGTCGAACCAGATCTCTTGTACTCCATCAAGAGAATGCAGGGATATGACTCTCAAGTTGAGAAGATTAAACGCTACCTCGCAGAAGGAAGGCCGTCATTCTTCACTGTTGATAATGCTGGCGCTTTGTTCTTCAAAGGTCGCCTAGTGGTTCCTTCAAAAGACAACCTGGATATGACTAAGGAGGTTATGAAAGAAGCTCATGATACGCTTTTCTCTATTCATCCCGGTGGCACCAAGATGTACCAAGACATTCGTCAGAGATTCTGGTGGTCAAATATGAAGCAAGACATTGCTCGTTATGTTGCTGAATGTGACGTTTGCCGTCGTATCAAAGCAGAACATCAAAGGTCTGCTGGAACTCTGCAACCTATCTCTATTCCTGAATGGAAATGGGACCATGTTGAAATGGACTTCGTCACTGGATTTCCCAAATCGTAGAAAGGTAATGATGCTATTCTTGTCGTCATTGACCGGCTTTCTAAAGTTGCACACTTTCTGGCCATCAAAGAAACGATCACTGCTAGTCTGTTGGCAACTCTCTATATGTCCAGAATTGTTTCACTTCACGGTATTCCGCTGGTAATCAGCTCAGACCGTGGTAGCTTATTCACTTCAAGATTCTGGGCAAGTTTCCAAGAAGCTATGGGAACTCATCTGTCTTTTAGCACTGCTTTTCACCCTCAGTCGCAGGGACAAGTTGAACGCATCAATCATGTTCTCGAAGACATGCTTCGAGCTTGTGTTATTTCCTTCGGCAAGAAATGGGAGGAATCTCTCCCGTATGCTGAGTTCTCTTACAACAATAGCTATCAAGCTAGTCTGAAGATGGCTCCCTTCAAAGTGTTATATGGACGAAAGTGCCGAACCCCTCCAAACTGGTCAGAAACTGGGGAACGTCCACTCTTTGGTCCGGATATTATCCAACACGCCGAAGAACAAGTCCGCGTCATTCGCGAGAATGTCAAGATTGCTCAGTCACGTCAAAAGAGTCAGTATGACCGTCATCACAAAGACATGGTCTATCAACCTGGCGAAAAGGCTTATTTTCGAGTCACACCAATGAAGGGTGCTCATCGCTTCCGGATCAAGGGCAAGCTAGCTCCTCGCTATATTGGTCCATTCACAATTCTCGAATGGCGTGGAAAAGTGGAATACCAGTTGGAACTACCGCCGACCTTTCTCAGGTTCACGATGTGTTCCACGTGTCACAGCTCCGCCACTGCTTCAAGGACCCAATCCGAGCAGTGGATCATGAAGTGCTTGAGTTGCAATAGGACCTCTCCTATAAAGAGCATCCGGTCCGCATTCTCGACCAAACTGAACGCCGCACACGTCAGAAGGCGATCAAGTTCCTCAAGGTCCAGTGGTCGCATCACTCTGAAGACGAAGCCACTTGGGAACGCGCGGATCGCCTACGTGATGAATACCCCGAACTGTTTCCTTCTACCTCCTAAATCTCGGGACGAGATTTCTTGTAGTGGAGGAGACTTGTAACACCCAGGTAATTAAGCTACAGTAATCCCCTACTAATGATGCCATGTGATCGCTCTTACTGTTGCTAATCCTCACTGGCTTTCAAACATCTTTCAAATTTCAAATCCAATTTAAAGTCAGGATTCAAATTTATCAAACATGCAAACAAAAATGTTCAAGTTGTTGCAAATAATCATTTGGTAATATTAGTGGAGAAATCATATTTTTTACAAAATGGCTAAATGCTCTAAAAAAATAAAACAGAAAAGTTTTTGAAAGAAAAGAAACCAAAAAAGGGAAAAGAACCCCCCTAATGGGCCACGGCCAATCTGGCCACCAGTCAGGCCGGCCCACTCCCCGCACCCCTCCCTGGCCTATATGGCCCGGCTCCCCCCTACGAAACCCTAACCCCTCTCCCCACGATCCCCATTCCCCCCCCCCACGACCCGATCTGGATCGGGGGCGCTCGACCCCCCCGACCCCGGCGAGTCGTCACCCCG
>NC_057805.1:65771646-65788959 GCF_018294505.1 Triticum aestivum
AGAACCCCCGCCCGAAGCCTCGCCCTCCTCCCGAAGCCCCCCTCGCCACGACGCCTCGGACGCCGCTGCCTCGTCCCAATCTGGCGCCGCGCCGCCCCGACACTGCCCCGTCGCCGGAAACGCATCTCCGGCACCTCGTCGAGCATACTTTTGCACAACTACAGGGCCCCGGTGAGGCCTCGATCGCCTTCGCTCCGTTCCCCAGTGATCCGGTCGCCGTAGGTCGCCTCCCGCACCCCCGCTCCGGCCACCACCTGCGGTCACTGCCCCGCACGTGCCCGGTGGCCGTGCTCGCGCTCACGGCGCGTGCCTCGCCCGAACGCCGCCCACCTCTGTCCCCGCTTCGTCGTGCCGCTTGCCTAGCGCTACTCCGCGCGCGCCCACACTCCCTGCGCCGCCGTCACCATGCTTGCCGCCTGCCCCGCGCGTGCACGCCCCGCTGCTTCCTCCTGCCACGCTTGACACCGCCTCCTTTGCCGCGCCACCGCGGCCCCTCCCGCCTCCGGCCGCCGTAGGCCCCGCCTTGTCGCGCCTTGCTCACCGGCGGCGGGCCTTGGCCGCGGCCACGCCTCGGGCGTGTGTGCGCGAGCCCTGGCGGGTCCGTCCCGCCCGGCCGCCCGTTACGCCCGCTCCGCAAGGCCCCTGTGCCACTGACCTATGGGTCCTAGCCCCTGGCTTTTAAAAAATGTTTAGAGAAAATTAGATAAATAATTTAATTAATTAATAAGTAAATTAATTAAACTTAATTAAAGTAATTAGGTAGGTTAATTAGCCTAATTAACTTTATTAGTTAATTAAAACTATTAATTAGTTGTTAGTCTATGACAGAACGGTCCCACACGTCAGGGTTGACTTGGGTCAACTCTGTTGACTGCTGACATCATGATGACATCATGCTGTTGCAATAACCCCATTTTAGATTTAATAATAATTTCACAATATTGTTAAAAATTTAATAATTCATAGAAAAACAACCGTAACTCGGATGAAAATACTTTGTACATGAAAGTTGCTCAGAATGACGAGACGAATCTGATACGAAGCCTGTTCATCTGCCACACGTCCCTAGCATAGAGAACCCGCAACCACCCCCCTTCGTTTCATCTGTCCGAAAATGCCAAACTTCGGGAAAGCTTTCCCGGATGTTTTCCCCCTTCGCCAATATCGCGTGACACCACGTTAGGACACACCTAGTGCTGCTTATTGTCATGTCATGCATCTGTGTGCCTTATATTTACTATTTCTTCCCCCACTTCTTCTCCTGTAGACCCCAAGACCGCTACTGATGCCCCTATGATCGACTACGTCGACGACGACCCTTCTTCCCTTGCAGCGGAGCTTCCAGGCAAGCCCCCCCTTTGATCATCCCGATATCGCCCATTCCTTTCTCTCATGCTTGCATTAGATTTTGCTACTGTTATTGATTGCTCCTATTCTGATGCATAGCTTGCTTTTGTACCTGCTGTTGTACCTTACCTGCTTATCCTAAACTTCTTAGTACAGGTTGGTTAGAGATCCATCAGTGACCCCCACCTTGTCCTTGTTGCCCCTGCTTCATCATCGACGACTCGATCAACGTGATCGATGACCCGAGCCCGACACCTCGCATTACATCACGCCCCTTTTGTTGCTCGACTCTGCAGAGCTACTATCGAGTGCCGAGGGTGATCCCTCATAACGCACTCCTGATGATAATTCTGTAGTGTAGCTATTCAGTCGTGGTCATCGAGGGTGATTTCCTCTTTCACCATTCCCGATATGGCTCTGTCGTGCAACACTCAACTGTGAACCTCGAGGGTGTACCTCTTACGTTCACCTTGATGATTACATTGAGTGGAATCCACCGGGGGTGATTCCTCGGGTTTTCCCCTTGATGTCTGGACACACGGTTACCTTGACTTTACTTGAGGCATTGGTGAAAGTCGGGCGGGCCCGGAGAGCACCCGTAAGATGGATACGAGGCACGGCCGGGCAGGCAGGCCGCCCCCGAGTGGGCTAGGCTAGCCCTTGCCGTATTTCCTCGAGACGGGGCGATGGGGTCACATTATCGTGAGTCTCTGCTCGTCTCCGCATGCTAATAATACACTATGGTTTGGGTATTTTTTCTGAGTTGGCCTTTAGCCTTTATGCACTAACCACCATGCAAGAATAGTTATGGGCCTCGATGTCGTGGTATCAGCCGAAGCTTTGTCAGATGTCCAGTTCAACATTGCGGCACGGCCTGGTCGGCGCCCCAGTGGAGGTGGCCTGGATCGCCCTGCGCGCAACGATCCGGAGTGCAACGGGCGATGGGCCCAGACCCCGGAGTGCTTAGGATGTAGACCGGCGGGGACCTCTCTGCTGAGCCTAGGTAGGGCTACGACGTGTTGATCTTCCGAGGCCGGGAATTGACCCAGAAAATTGTGTCCGGCCAGAGTAATCAAGCGTGTTGGAAAACGTGGTGCACCCCTGCAGGGAAGATTATCTATTAATAGCCATGTCCACGTTAACGGACATTCAGACTTATATCCTGATCTTTTACAACTAGAAATGGATACTTATATGTGGCTCTTGGATTGCTTTCTCGTAGGGAGTCGAGGAAGGATCTCTGGGCGTTAATGCTACAACATGTTTGTTAAATATAAACTGCTATTCTTTACTCTTCTACATGCTACAAGATGCTTGGAGCTGCTTGAAGATGCTAGTCTTCGATAGGCTAGGCCTTCCCCTCTATTCTGGCATTCTTCAGTTCAGTCCACAGATACAGCCCTTCCATTTGATACTAATGCATACTTCGTATAGATCTGATGCTTGCGAGTACTTTGGATGAGTACTCACGGTTGGTTGGCTACTCCTTTTCCCCCTTCCTTCTTATTTCCGGTTGATGCAACCAGATGATGGATCCCTGGAGCCAGATGCCACAGCCGACGAATGCTGCTACGTGGAGCCCACCGACGACCAGGAGTAGTTAGGAGGTCCCAGGCAGGAGGCCTTGCCTCTTCGATCATTGATGTTTGTGCTAGCCTTCTTAAGGCATCCTTGTTTAACTAATGTGTGTACTCAGATATTGTTGCTTCCGCCGACTCTTGTGCATCGAGCTTGTATTCGAGCCCTCGAGGCCCCTGGCTTGTAATATGAAGCTTGTATTGTTTTATTTGTGTCTAGAGTTGTGTTGTGATATCTTCCCGTGAGTCCCTGATTTTGATCGTACACATTTGCGTGTATGATTAGTGTACGGTCGAATTGGGGGCGTCACAATAGTCTCCATCATCCTTTCCTCACATGGGACAATGCTCTAATAATGAAGATCATCACACTTTTATTTACTTACAACTCACGAATTACAACTCGATACTAGAACAAAATATGACTCTATATGAGTGCCTCCGGTGGTGTATCGGGATGGGCAATGAATCAAGAGTGACATGTATGAAAAATTATGCATGGTGGCCTTGCCACAAATACGATGTCAACTACATGATCATGCAAGGCAATATGACAATGATGAAGCGTGCCATAATAAACGGAACGATGGAAGGTTGCATGGCAATATATCTCGGAATGGCTATGGAGATGCCATAATAGGTAGGTATGGTGGCTGTTTTGAGGAAGATATAAGGAGGCTTATGTGTGATAGAGCGTATCATATCACGGGGTTTGGATGCACTGGCGAAGTTTGCACCCACTCTCGAGGTGAGAAAGGGCAATGCACGGTACCGAAGAGGCTAGCAATGATGGAAGGGTGAGAGTGCGTATAATCCATGGACTCAACATTAGTCATAAAGAACTCACGTACTTATTGCAAAAATCTACAAGTTATCAAACCCAAATCACTACGCGCTTGCTCCTAGGGAGATAGATTGGTAGGAAAAGACCATCGCTCGTCCCCGACCGCCACTCATAAGGAAAGCAATCAAAGAACACCTCATGCTTCAAATTTTTCACACAACGGTTACCATACGTGCATGCTACAGGACTTGCAAACCCCAACAAAAATATTTCTCAATTTCACAATTACTCAACTAGCACGACTCTAATATCACCATCTTTATATCTCAAACCAATTATCAAGTATCCAACTTCTCATAGTATTTAATGCACTCTATATAAAAGTTTTTATTATACCCATCTTGGATGCCCATCATATTAGGACTAAATTCTTAACCAAAGCAAATTACCATGCTGTTTAAGACTCTCAAAATAATATAAGTGAAGCTCTAGAGCAAACGACAAACTACTCCAAAAGATATAAGTGAAGATCAATGAGTAGTCGAATAATTATGTAACTATGTGAAGACTCTCTAACATTTAATAATTTCAGATCTTGGTACTTTATTCGAACAGAAAGCAAAACAAAATAAAATAAAATGACGCTTCAAGAAAAACACATATCATGTGGTGAATAAAAATATAGCTCCAAGTAAAGTTACCGATGAACGAAGACGAAAGAGGGGATGCCATCCGGGGCATCCCGAAGCTTAGGCACTTGGTTGTCCTTGAATATTACCTTGGGGTGCCTTGGGCATCCCCAATCTTAGGCTCTTGCCGCTCCTTATTCCATAGTCCATCGAATCTTTACCCAAAACTTGAAAACTTCACAACAGAAAACTCAACAGAAAACTAGTAAGCTCCGTTAGTATAAGAAAATAAATCACCACTTTTGGTATTGTTGTGAACTAATTCTTAATTCATATTGGTGTAATATCTACTGTATTCCAACTTCTTTATGGTTCATACCCTCCGATACTACTCATAGATTCATCAAAATAAGCAAACAACACATAGAAAACAGAATCTGTCAAAAACAGAACAGTCTGTAGTAATATGTAACTCCCGAATACTTCTGTAACTCCAAAAACCTACCAAATAAGGATATCCTGAGAAATTTGTGTACCAATCCAGAGAAAAAAGAATCAGCTCAAAAGCACGTTTCTGTGAATTATCAAAACTAATTTACTGGGCGCAAAAGTTTCTGATTTTTAGCAGGATCAAAACAACTATCACCGTAAGCTATCCTAAAGGTCTCACTTGGCTCTTTATTGAAACAAATGCTATAAAACAAGATTACTACAGTAGCATAATCATATGAACACACAAAAACAGTAAAGGTAAATATTGGGTTGTCTCCCAACAAGCGCTTTTCTTTAATGCCTTTTAGCTAGGCAAGATGATTTCAATGAAGCTCGCATAAAATATAAGAATTGAAACATAAAGAGAGCATCATGAAGAATATGACTAACACCTTTAAGTCTAACCAACTTCCTATGCATAGGGATTTTGTGAGCAAACAACTTATGGGAACATGAAACAACTAGCATAGGAAGGTAAAACAAGCAAATCTTCAAGATTTTCAACACATAGAGAGGAAACTTGATATTATTGCAATATATAGAAGCATATGATCCTCTCTCATAATAATTTTCAGTAGGATCATGAATGAATTCAACCATATAACCAGCACATAAAGCATTCTTTTCATGATCTACTTACATAGAAATTTTACTACTCTCCACATAAGCAAATTTATTCTCATCAATAGTAGTGGGAGCAAAGTCAACAAAATAACTATCATGTGAAGCATAATCCAATTGAAAATTAAAATCATGATGACAAGTTTCATGGTTATCTTTATTCTTTATAGCATACGTGTCATCACAACAATCATCATAAATAGGAGGCACGCTTTCATCATAATAAATTTGCTCATCAAAACTTGGGGGACTAAACATATCATCTTCATCAAACATAGCATCCCCAAGCTTGTGGCTTTGCATATCATTAGCATCATGGGTATTCAAAGAATTCATACTAACAACATTGCAATCATGCTCATCATTCACATATTTCATGCCAAGCATTCTATGTAATTCTTCTTCTAGTACTTGAGCACAATTTTCCTTCCCATCATTTTCGCGAAAGATATTAAAAAGATGAAGCATATGAGGCACCCTTAATTCCATTTTTTGTAGTTTTCTTTTATAGACTAAACTAGTGATAAAACAAGAAACAAAAAGATTCGATTGCAAGATCTAAAGTTATACCTTCAAGCACTCACCTCCCCGGCAACGGCCGCAGAAATTGCTTGATGTCTACTACACAACCTTCTTCTTGTAGACGTTGTTGGGCCTCCAAGTGCAGAGGTTTGTAGGACAGTAGCAAATTTCCCTCAAGTGGATGACCTAAGGTTTATCAATCCGTGGGAGGCGTAGGATGAAGATGGTCTCTCTCAAACAACCCTGCAACCAAATAACAAAGAGTCTCTTATGTCCCCAACACACCCAATACAATGGTAAATTGTATAGGTGCACTAGTTCGGCGAAGAGATGGTGATACAAGTGCAATATGGATGGTAGATATAGGTTTTGTAATCTGCAAATATAAAAACAGCAAGGTAACTAATGATAAAACTGAGCACAAACGATATTGCAATGCGTTGAAACAAGGCCTAGGGTTCATACTTTCACTAGTGCAAGTTCTCTCGACAATAATAACATAATTGGATCATATAACTATCCCTCAACATGCAACAAAGAGTCACTCCAAAGTCACTAATAGCGGAGAACAAACGAAGAGATTATTGTAGGTACGAAACCACCTCAAAGTTATCCTTTCTGATCGATCTATTCAAGAGTCCGTAGTAAAATAACACGAAGCTATTCTTTTCGTTCGATCTATCCTAGAGTTCGTACTAGAATAACACCTTAAGACACATATCAACCAAAACCCTAATGTCACCTAGATACTCCAATGTCACTTCAAGTATCCGTGGGTATGATTATACGATATGCATCACACAATCTCAAATTCATCTATTCAACCAACACAAAGAACTTCAAAGAGTGCCCCAAAGTTTCTACCGGAGAGTCAAGACGAAAACGTGTGCCCACCCCTATGCATAAGTTCACAAGGTCACTGAAACCGCAAGTTGATCACCAAAACATACATCAAGTAGATCACGTGAATATCCCATTGTCACCACAGATAAGCACATGCAAGACATACATCAAGTGTTCACTGAGGGAGTCCTGGATTAGGGGGTCCTCGGACAGCCGGACTATATACTTTAGCCGGACTGTTGGACTATGGAGATACAAGATTGAAGACTTCGTCCCGTGTCCGGATGGGACTCTCCTTGGCGTGGAAGGCAATCTTGGCAATACGGATATGTAGATCTCCTCCCTTGTAACCGACTCTGTGTAACCCTAGCCCCCTCCGGTGTCTATATAAACCGGAGGGTTTAGTCCGTAGGACAACAATAATCATACCATAGGCTAGCTTCTAGGGTTTAGCCTCTATGATCTCGTGGTAGATCAACTCTTGTAATACTCATATCATCAAGGTCAATCAAGCAGGAAGTAGGGTATTACCTCCATCGAGAGGGCCCGAACCTGGGTAAACATCGTGTCCCCCGCCTCCTGTTCCCATCCGCCTTAGACGCACAGTTCGGGACCCCCTACCCGAGATCCGTCGGTTTTGACACCGACATTGGTGCTTTCATTGAGAGTTCTACTGTGCCGTCATCATAAGGCTGGATGGCTCGCCTCGTTGTCAAGGACAACATCACCTCTAGGGGAGCCCTGGCTGTAGGCCAAACTCTCCGACTAGGCGGTTTCGTCGTGACCGCCTGTTCGGCCGCTGCGCCGACGTGACTTCTCGGGTCATCGAAAACAGCCTCCACGTCGGCTCGGAATTCGCCGAGCAGTTGGATCCAATGGAGCTCTCTTCCTTGAACGAGCTCTTGGATCGCATCGCCGCCTTGGGAGTCGCTACGGACTATGATCAGATCGGGCTTAAACCCGACCAAAGGGAGATTAACTCCCCGCCGGTCACCCATCTGATAGAGGTGGTGGAGGAGCAATGCGGCGATTCTTCCTCTATCTTGAGGACAAACTATGTCCAGATTCCCGAGCTCTCTGAGCCGGATACCCGTCTACGGGAGGACATGGCCCAAACCTTGAACCTAGAATCAGGCAGCGGGCCAGACCTATTGGGCACCATCCCGGAGCCCGAACTTCCAAGATCGGAAATTCCTCCGCCCCTAGGTCTCAGATCGGGTCAAGGTTCGGACTTAAATCCACCCACCCACCCAGATATAAGCGATCTTTCCCACATTAGACAAGAGCCCGAGGAGACAGTACACCACTATTGGGCCAGATTCCTCCTTGTAATGAACAAGGTCAAGGACTGTCGCGAGGAAGACGCAATTTCATTCTTTTGCAATAAATGCACGGACAAGGGAATCCTCAACGCCATAAGTCGCCGTGACATAGCACACTTTGCTGACTTGGCGGCCATAGTACGAAAGTACTGTGAGATGGAAAGCGCCTAGAAAACCCAAACAAAATTTTGGGATCCTCCGGCTCTGACAAAACCCCCAATCTGAACTAAAAGGGTGCACTCTCGTAAGTCGCCCGACCCAATTACAAAGAAGCAAAAGCCCACTACAGGGCGTGGTACCGTATTGGAGGGATGGCTTAATGGGCCATGCAAAATTCACAGTATAGTGGATACCATGCCAACACATAGCCTTAGAGCATGTTGGGTACTCCGGCAGGTGGCCAAGGGCGGTGAGGATCTCCTCATCAACAATACCGCAGAGCACCATCCCGTGGAGAACAACAATATAGTATTGACAGTCTTCGAGACCTTCGCCTCAAATAATAGGCCTAAGCGAGCACTCTGCAGCCTTGCCGAAGTCTGCCACGTGGCAGCAATAAATCCATGGAGTGATACGGCTATCACCTTCAATGGCAGTGACGAACCTAAATTCCGAACAGCCCGAGCACCAGCCGCCTTGGTCCTTAGTCCAATTGTGGACGGCTTCCGGCTTACTAAAGTGCTCATGGACGGCGGCAGCGGATTAAACCTCATCTATGAGGAGACTCTTCGAAAAATGGAAATAGACAGAAGCCGCATTGAGCAAAGAAGCACGACCTTCAGAGGAATCATCCCTAGTCGGGAGGCACGATGTGCTGGGAAAATCGCACTAGATGTGGTATTCGGCACGCCGGAGAATTATAGGTCCGAAGAAATCACATTCCAAGTGGCCCCGTTCAATAGAGGATACCACGCCCTTCTAGGGCGGGAGGCATTCACGATCTTCCAAGCTATACCCCATTACGGGTACATGAAGCTCAAAATGCCCCGGCCCAATGGAATCATCACTCTAACTAGTGATCCAGACATAGCACTCCGCGCCGAAAATAAAATAGCCGCACTGGCCCTCGAGGCGTTATCCAAAGCCCTCGTGGCCGAGGAATTAAATGCGCTGCGCTCCACAGTGGATAGGGACGACGTGATACTTGACAAAAGATCCAAGTCCACCTCTTTTAAACCAGCGGATGAAATAGTCAAATTCCAAGTCCACCCAACGGACCCTACAAAAACAGCATCCATCGGGGCACAGTTAAACCCCACAGTAGACGCCGCACTACGGGAGTTCTTGCGCAAGAATTGGGACATATTCGCCTGGCATCCTTCAGACATGCCAGGAATCCCATGCAGGCTGGCCGAGCATAGCCTTAACATTCTAAAGGGGTTCAAGCCGGTCAAGCAGACTCTTCGGCGTTTCTCTAAACCTAAGCGACAAGCCATGGGAGAGGAGCTAGCCAAGTTACTTGAGGCCAGATTCATTAGAGAAATAAAACATCCGGACTGGCTAGCAAACCTGGTGATGGTACCAAAGAAGGATAAATCCTGGCGCCTATGTGTCGATTTCAAGGACCTCAACAAGGCTTGCCCCAAGGATCCCTTCCCCCTCCCCCGCATCGATCAAATTATCGATGCTACTGCAGGACATGACTCATTGTGTTTCCTCGACGCATACTCCGGATACCATCAAATAAAGATGGCGGAGTCCAATCAAGCCGCAACGGCATTTATCACCCCATAGGGCCCCTTCTGTTTTAACACCATGCCTTTCGGGCTTAAGAACGCCGGTGCAACCTATCAACGCATGATTCAGACAGGCCTGGAAACACAGATCGGCGAAACAGTGGAGGCATACGTAGACGATGTGGTCATTAAAACCAGACACGTCGAATCCTTAATAGACGACTTGAGGCTCACGTTCGACAATCTCCGAACATACGACATCAAGCTCAATCCAGAAAAATGTGTTTTCGGCGTGCCCGCCGGAAAGCTCCTGGGCTTCATCGTCTCCAGTAGAGGAATTGAAGCAAATCCGGCTAAAATCCGAGCTTTGTCACAGTTGGCTATCCCAACAGACCTCAAGCAACTCCAGAAATTAATTGGATGCATGGCGGCCTTAAGCCGCTTTATCTCCCGATTAGGAGAAAAGGCACTACCCATTTATCACCTTTTTTGGCGCACCGAACACTTCGAGTGGACGGATGCGGCCACGGCCGGATTTGAAGAAATAAAAGCCATCCTGGCCACCAACCCAATCTTGGCCGCGCCAAATGTCGGCGAACCAATGCTGTTATATATAGCGGCAACTCACCAAGTGGTAAGCGCAGTGCTCATCGTCGAACGAGAGACGGACAGACATAAATTCCCACTTCAAAAGCCGGTATACTATGTATCCACTATCCTCACTCCATGCAAATCACAATACCCACATTATCAAAAGATAGCATACGCGGTATTCATGGCATCCCGGAAATTACGACACTACTTTCAAGAGTGTTCTATTACGGTGGCCTCGGAAGTACCACTCTATGACATAATAAATAACCGCGATGCCATGGGCCGGATTGCTAAATGGGCTATCGAGCTCCTCCCATTCAACATAACATATAAACCACGGCGAGCCATTAAGTCGCAAGTACTGGCCGATTTCGTCGCCGAATGGACGGAAGCCGAACTCCCTAAAGAGTACGGCGCGTACTCCAATTGGATCATGCACTTTGACGGTTCAAAGACGCTGGCTGGTCTGGGGGCAGGCGTCGTCCTGACATCCCCCACCAGAGATACTGTCCAATACGTACTCCAAATATTATACACAGACTCCAACAATGCAGCATAATATGAGGCCCTGTTGCATGGTCTCCGGATGGCAGACTCCATGGGCATTCAACGCCTAGAGGTGTGTGGGGATTCGAACCTCGCAATATCTCAAATAAATGGAGACTTTGACGCCAAGGACCCAAAAATGGCGGCTTACGGCAACGCCGTCCTCAAAATGTCAGCTCGGTTCGAGGGGCTCGAATTCCACCATGTGGTCCGAGAAAACAATCAAGTGGCGGACATCCTCGCCCGCATCGGTGCTAAGCGCGACCCTGTCCCACCCAATATCTTCTTGGAAAGGCTGTTTAAGCCATCCATGGTATGGGAAGGAGAGACCGGCAACAATAGTCCGGACTTTGCCACAACACCAGATACCGAACACTCTGACGTAATCGGAGGCTCTGCCACCGAAATAACACCTTCCGCCCACGTGATTATGGCTGTCATCGCCCCGTGGACAGAACCCTTCTTGGCCTACCTAACTAGGCAGGAACTACCTGAGGACCCAAACGAGGCACGTTGCATTGTGCGGCGGTCTAAAGCCTACAAGGTCCACGAGGGAGAGCTTTATAAGAAAAGCGCTACCGGAGTCCTTCAAAGGTGCATCTCCGAAGAGGAAGGATGGCAACTTTTGGCAGAAATTCATGCTGGACTCGGCGGCCACCACGCCGCAGCTCGGGCCCTTGTAAGCAAGGCCTTCCGTACATGTTTCTACTGGCCGATGGCACGAGCAGACGCACAGAACCTCGTCCAACGTTGTGTTGGTTGCCAGCTTTTTGCAAACCAAAGCCATATGCCGCCTACCGCTCTCCAAACAATCCCCATTACTTGGCCCTTTGCGGTCTGGGGGCTTGATATGGTCGGACCCCTCAAAGGGGGAATCCATAAGAAAAAATACTTATTGGCCATGGTGGATAAATTCACCAAATGGATAGAAGCCAAACTAGTTAAAACGGCCGAATCCCGACCAGTGATAGACTTCATATCCGGGGTTGTACACCGTTATGGCGCCCCCCACAGCATCATCACCGATAACGGCTCGAACTTTACAGCCGACGAGGTAAAACTTTGGTGCAGCAACATGGGCATCAAGCTCGATTATGCTTCTGTCTATCACCCGCAAACTAACGGTCAAGTCGAGCGAGCAAATGGTCTTATCATGAGCGGCATTAAACCCAGATTAGTGCGATCCTTGAAGGAATCTGATACGCACTGGGTAGAGGAGCTGGACTCCATACTATGGGGGCTGCGGACCACGCTGAATCGTACTAACGGATACAGACCGTTTTTTATGGTGTACGGCGCAGAGGCGGTACTACCATCCGACATAATTCATGACTCACCTCGAGTGCGCATGTATGAAGAGAAAGAAGCCAAGCTTGATCGGCAGGACAGTTTGGACGCCCTGGAGGAGGAGCCTGACGTGGCAAAAGCCTGTTCCGCATTCTATCAGCAACAGGCTCGAAGGTATCAAAGCAGAGAAGTACGGGCCCAAACTTATAACGTTGGTGAACTCGTTCTACGCCTACCGGAGAATAAAAAGAACAAGCTCAAGCCCAAATGGGAAGGTCCCTTCATTATTGACCAACTTCTGACCGGTGGAGCGTACCGTCTGCGGGATGCATCGGACAATCGACTCGAGCCAAACCCATGGAACGCAGCCAGACTCCGAAGGTTCTACGCCTAGTGCCGGACTCTATGTTCGTCTCCTTACCTCCGTCAATTTTTTACATATCCGTTATCTGTCTTTTATTTCTTTCTTTTTTCCCTTTTTCTTCAAGGCCTTAAAAGGCTAAAATGTGTCTTGACTACACAATCTTGACGCGCTAACCGCGCTCATTATACCTGGGGGCTTCTTATACAAAAGCTTAATATAACTATTTTTCGGGCTCTATGCCCCACACATGTGTTATTCTTCCACATGTACTTTTTTTCGCCATTATATGCATCGATATGACTTAAGTTTTGGCCAAGCTGGGTTGCCTGGCTCTTGTGTTTATGCCCTACGTTCCCGTTAATTCGGCTAGGGCATAAGGGGAGCACCTCTGCGATTGTTACTGCCGGGTCAGCCGGATGTGTACCTCAGACTGGGTGAAGCCAAAAGCTAGCGTTCTTAAGGGAATACTCGTTCGGTGAACAAAAGATGACTTTTATTTATTGTAATACATGCCCCCGGATGTTTATATCTTGCGTCTCTTTTCGCAGTTCGGACATGCACATTAGGGCATGCGTACCCAGGGAAAGGAACCCTTAACGGAACTATTCTCCGTGGAAGATGTTTCTTACTATCCATGTAATATAACATAGCTAGTTGGGTACTTGTCTGTTCAAGCACTTATGACCCCTATGTCTGGTTTCCACGCGTACCCCGGTTCTTTCATAACTGAGCGGGTATTCGGATACACTCCGGACTGTCGGGTCCAGAGGTCGAAGCGAAAAGGTCTGCCATGACAAATGATTTACAATCCGGCTAGGGACAATACATGTCACTTGAAGTACATAGTCACTTAGACTGACTAAATTCTTCTTCTATACCATCCAACAAGCTGTCTAGCCTACAATCCTGTTGGGAATACTTTGCGGCTAATTCTACTTGGCCATACACCAAACTGACGGGGATCTCTTTCCCATCGGGCCCCACAGGTCCGACCTCGGCCATGTGGTTTGGGTCAGCCTTGGTATATCGCGTCTTCACCATGGCCCAGGCTTCCCTCGCACCTTGTCGGCAGGCTGATATCTTCCATAATCGGAAGCGCCACCGCACTCCCTTGAGCTTTTCTATAAGCTCACCCATGCCTCCTGGCGGGGAGGCGGATGGCCACAAGGCTTGGGCAATGCCCTGCATCACCTGCCGAACTTGTTCGTGCAGTTGTGAGAGCTCTGGCAGAAGATCACCCACAGACCCGGGCATCTCCTCCACGGGACGACCCATCAACATACCTGCAGACATAACTCTGTTAGCCGGTTTCTTCGCCGAACTCTTTAAAATTTCATTCAAGCACTTACTAAAAATACCGCGTCGAAGCCTCTTATTCTCCTTTACAGAGTCAGCAAGCTGGGCTCGAACATCTTTCAGTTCCACGCCCAGCTGGATATTGGCGTCTTGGAGATCGTTTTTCTCCCGTCTAACCCGGGTAAGCACGCGCTCGCCAGATTTTAGCTGTCGTTGAGCATGCGGCCAATCCCCTATCACGACCTCCAGATTCCCTCCGGAGTCATCTGCAGAATCTATTGTTAGATTTGCATGCATGCCGCATACTACCTGGTACCTGTCATTCTTTGCAATAGAAATAAGTGTTACCAGATGGGGCCTTCTCAGACTCCTTTACAGCGGCAACTGTGGCCTGAAGCTGGGCTTTGCACTCCTCCAGCTCTTGAGACAACCGGGTATTCTTCTCCGTAAGAAACTATGCAAACAATGATCCTTAAATTAGTTGTGCCAACTGTTTCAAGTCTCAGGGGTTACTGATATACATAATTATTAGATTTTCTTACCCGTATATCCTTTACATACTGGTCCGTGGCTTTGGCAAGACCATTTTGAGCAGCTCGGATGTACGCGTCTCCTGAGTTAAAGGCTTCGAACGCCTCTTGGGAGAAACAAGCGTCGCGGAGTACGGCCCGGCGACGCCTATGATTCATGGAACTCTCCACTTCGGAATTCGTAGCGGACAGCCTATCCGCATCCTCCGTAGGAGGAACATCCGGTGTTGGCCCCATGTTAGCGTCCGCCTCTAAGTCCGGCTCTGGAGCCCGGCTGGTGGAGGCGTGGCCGGCAACCTCTCCGGACATATTCCGGCGAGCATTTCTCCTACTAGGAAACATGGACGTTATTATATTTTAAAAGACGATAACCACAGAACGGGGTTCTTTTTCATACCTCCGCGATGGCGTCTCAGTCCTGACCGCCTTCCTTTTAAGCCTAGCCGGCTTCGGTGCCCCTCGTTGGTGAGTCACTGCGGGTTCGGCATGGCGTCCTGAGGGCCTTCCCTGTAAGATGCCATATGTGTGCGGTAGGTGAAGTGCAGAAAAAGGGATCCTTCTCGGAAGTTGGGACTCCGGTTTTACTTACATGCGATGCAGGGAGTAGTCCAGGATAATTGGCTATGATGGCCACCATGGCATCATCGCAGCTCAATTGATAGAACGTCCTGTCAATCAGCTCCACAAATGTGTCCATATCCTCTTCGAGTCCGGGATCGAGGGCCCGGTCAGGGTCCTCCAGTTGTGGAGGCGGGCTGTGGACCTCCCTTACAGCTTTTCGCAGTTCCTGCTATGAAACAACAAGGTAAATACTTATGACGAAGAATGCGGGAAGGTTGGGAGTAAAAAGTGACAGCTCACCCAGCTTGGAGGGTTGTACATGGAGAATCCATCCCATGGCTTAATGCGGATGAACTCCTCTTCCTCTCCTTTGTACAAATCGGACAGAATTTTCACTAGAGCAGCGACTGAGTCCAGTCCCTTACGACCACAGTGGGTGGCATCGTCTTCTCCGTTGAAGTGCCACATGGGTTGCCCCCGATATTGAAGTGGCTGTACCCCCCGCATTATACATATTGACATAACCTCAATTACTGTTAATCCTGACTGGGCCAGCGTCTGTATCCGACTCATCAGGTAAAGGACTTCCCCGTTATCTTCCTCCTAAGGGCTCCGAGGGCGCCAGCTGCGGCGTTTCTTCAAGGGAGCGTTGTCAAATTCAGGAAGGCCCATCCGAATAGGGTCCGGAAGGGGGACATCCTCCATATAAAACCACTCCGAAGGCCAGTCCTCGGATGTCTTCTTCGGAGTACCGGACAGGTATCCGGTCCCGGCGATGCGCCATATTTCGGCTCCGCCCACTTGGTATATTGACCCCTCCTGTGTATGGGGTACGAGGCAGAATAGCCTCTTCCATAGCTCGAAATGAGCTTCGCATCCCAGAAACAGCTCGCAAAGGGCGACATAGCCAGCGATGTGTAATATGGAGGCGGGAGTGAAATATGCAGCTAGAGGCCGTAGAACTCCACGAGCCCGCGGAGGAACGGATGAATTGGAAATCCAAGCCCTCTTAATAAGTAAGGGACAAGGCATACCCGCTCCCCCATGGATGGGTTGGGAAAGCTCTCCGCTTGCTCCCCGCCATTGTAGGTGGCGAGCCCGGCTCTAATGGGGACCATATACGCTGGAGGGAGAAATCCCTGGGTCTGTAACTCTACTAGTTGGCTGTGGGGGACGGAACACTTCTTCCAATTGCCGGGCTTAGGGCTACGGGAGCGAGAGGAGGAGCTGCGATGGCCGGCCATGTTGGAATGGATTTTTTCCGGGCACGCTCCGATGGATACTCGCTGTGGGAGGATGGTGTGATCTGGATATGAGAATCCCCGTCTCTTTAATAGACGATTTACTCGCATGACTAAGGTGGCAAATGTAAAAATGCCCTGGCTTCTCGCATTCGCTCGACACGTGGAAGATAGCCATTATTAGGCATGGAAGCCAAGGAGTGCAATATTTATGGGAAGCCAGACACTACTCTACATGTACTCAGAATTTGGAGAAGAACCCGCCTTGCAATGCCGAAGACAATCTGCGCGCCGGACTCATCGCCATTGAAGCCTGGTTTGGGGGCTACTGAGGGAGTCCTGGATTAGGGGGTCCTCGGACAGCCGGACTATATACTTTAGCCGGACTGTTGGACTATGGAGATACAAGATTGAAGACTTCGTCCCGTGTCCGGATGGGACTCTCTTTGGCGTGGAAGGCAAGCTTGGCAATACGGATATGTAGATCTCCTCCCTTGTAACCGACTCTGTGTAACTGTGACGCCCGGAGAATTATGCTATAGTAATACCCTGCTAATGGTGCCACGTCACCCTGGTTACTGTTGCTAATCTCGCGTTGGATCAAAACTTTTCAAATTCAAAAATTTAAATAATGTCAATCATCAAACTTTTCAAAAGTTAAAACAAAAATGTTCGGGTAGTGCCTAATATTACATAGGTAATTATAGTGAAGAGAACTCCTTTTTAGAAAATGCCTAAATATTTTAAAATGTTTTAAAACAGAAAAGAAAATAAATAAAAAGAAAAGAAAACACAAGAACAGAAAAGAAAACTAACAAAAAAAGAAGAAGGAAAAGAACACCCCCGGGGCTCCGGCCCAGCAGGCTATTGGCCCAACCCACCTGGCCGGCCCACCCCGCACCCCATAACCCCTCCCCCACTCCCCCACTCACCCACCGACACCCCCGCGCCCCCCCGAAATATCTTCCCCCCTCTCTCTCCCGATTGGATCGGGATCGAGAGGAGGAGGCCGCCGACGCCGCCCGGTGCCGCCTCGCCGCGACGCCGCCGTCTCCACCTTGTCGTCTACCCCGCCGGTATG
>NC_057805.1:65789433-65796719 GCF_018294505.1 Triticum aestivum
CCCGCTTCGCCGCTGCTGCCGCTCCCCGCGCTCGCCTGCGAATACCTGCGCCTCTGCTCGCCGCGGCCGCCTCACTGCACACGCGCACCCGCTGCACTTCGCGGCCTCGCCGCTGCCCAGCATCGCCGACCCGCCGCCCTTCGTCGGCGCCGTCCACGGCCGGCTCGTCGTGGCCGCGCTCCGGCGAGCCACTCGTCGGCGCCCCAATTTTGCCCGTTCGGGCGTGGTGCCTGCCAGCGCCCGCGCGCTAACGGGGCTCCGCCCGCTAGCCCCCCTGGGGCCTATGACAAGCCCCCCTAGAACGTTTTTTAGAAAAAATAATAATAAATTTAATTAATTAAATTAATTAATTAAGTTAATTAATCCTATTTGATTAATCTAATTAACCTGTTAGTTTAAATAAACAGTAATTAGTTTAACCTAAACCCTAATTAACCTAACAGTGTAGGACAGGTGGGTCCCACTGGGCCCACACGTCAGTTTGACCAGTCAACACCTCTGTTGACTGCTGACGTCATGATGACGTCAGCAGACACCGTTCTGAATAATGTTGAATTAAAATATTTAAATTAATCCTAAAAATGATTTAAATCTTTTAAAATTAATATAAAATTAACCGTAGCTCAGATGAAAATACTTTCTACATGAAAGTTGCTCAGAACGACGAGACGAATCTGGATATGCAGCCCGTTCGTCCGCCACACATCCCTAGCATAGCAACACGCAACTTCCCCCCTCCGGTTCATTTGTCCGAAAACGCGAAACATCGGGAATACTTCCCGGATGTTTCCCCCCTTCGCCGGTACCACCTACCGCGTTAGGGCACACCTAGCCCCGCGCATTGACATGTCTTCCATCGTCATGCTTATGATTGCATTATATTTATTCTCGTTAGACACCGAGACCGATGCCGCCGCAACCCAGTACGACTACGGTGTTGAGGACCCCTCCTTCTTGCCAGAGCGATCAGGCAAGCCCCCCCCTTGATCACCAGATATCGCCTATTCTTCTCTATACTGCTTGCATTAGAGTAGTGTAGCATGTTACTGCTTTCCGTTAATCCTATCCTGATGCATAGCCTGTCATTGTTGCTACAGTTGTTACCCTTACCTGCTATCCTACTGCTTAGTATAGGATGCTAGTGTTCCATCAGTGGCCCTACACTCTTGTCCGTCTGCCTTGCTATACTACTGGGTCGTGATCACTTCGGGAGGTGATCACGGGTATATGCTATATACTTTATATACATGACACATGTGGTGACTAAAGTCGGGTCGGCTCATTAAGTACCCGCAAGTGATTCTGATGAGGGGGGCTGAAAGGACAGGTGGCTCCATCCCGGTAGAGGTGGGCCTGGGTTCCTGACGGCCCCCGACTGTTACTTTGTGGCAGAGCGACAGGCAGGTTGAGATCACCTAGGATAGAGGTGGGCCTGGCCCTGGTTGGCGTTCGCGGATATTTAACACGCTTAACGAGATCTTAGTCTAGCCATTTGGTCTATACGCACTAACCAACTACGCGGGAACAGTTATGGGCACTCGACGTCGTGGTACCAGCCGAAGCCTTTGTGACGTCAGCGACTGAGTGGCGCGCGCCGGATTGGACTGGAACGCCTGCTAGGCTAGGTCTGCTTCCGGCCGCGTTCGCAACGTGCAGGTGTGCAATGGGCGATGGGCCCAGACCCCTGCGCCATAGGATTTAGACCGGCGTGCTGACCTCTCTATTGTGCCTAGGTGGGGCTGCGATGTGCTGATCTTCCGAGGCCGGGCATGACCCAGAAAACTGTGTCCGGCCAAATGGGATTGAGCGTGTTGGGTTATGTGGTGCACCCCTGCAGGGAAGTTTATCTATTCGAATAGCCGTGTCCCTCGGTAAAAGGACGACCCAGAGTTGTACCTTGACCTTATGACAACTAGAACTGGATACTTAATAAAACACACCCTTCCAAGTGCCAGATATAACCCGGTGATCGCTCTCTAACAGGGCGACGAGGAGGGGATCGCCGGGTAGGATTATGCTATGCGATGCTACTTGGAGGACTCCAATCTACTCTCTTCTACATGCTGCAAGATGGAGGCTGCCAGAAGCGTAGTCTTCGACAGGACTAGCTATCCCCCTCTTATTCTGGCATTCTGCAGTTCAGTCCACCGATATGGCCCTTTACACATATACCCATGAATATGTAGTGTAGCTCCTTGCTTGCGAGTACTTTGGATGAGTACTCACGGCCCTTTCTATACCTGGTTGTCGCAACCAGATGCTGGAGTCCAGGAGCTAGAGATCCCGAGGATGATTCTACATGGAGTTCCGCTTCGAGGAGTAGTTAGAAGGTCCCAGGCAGGAGGCCTTGCCTCTTCGATCATTGCTACTTTTGTGCTAGCCTTCTTAAGGCAAACTTGTTTAACTTATGTCTGTACTCAGACATTGTTGCTTCCGCTGACTCGTCTATGATCGAGCCCTTCTATTCGAGCCCTCGAGGCCCCTGGCTTGTATTATGATGCGTGTATGACTTATTTATGTTTTAGAGTTGTGTCGTGATATCTTCCCGTGAGTCCCTGATCTTGATCGTACACATTTGCGTGCATGATTAGTGTACAGTCAAATCGGGGGCGTCACAAGTTGGTATCAGAGCCGACTGCCTGTAGGAATCCCCCTTTCCAACTCCTTGGCCGAAGTCGAGTCTAGTCATTGAAAAACTTTTACTAACATGGCTGTGTGGCTTACGGGCCCACGTCGCCATTGGGTGGTATTAGGATCTTTTACTCCTTATCTATACTCCGGGACTCTGATCTCTCTTCTATTCGGGTTAAATAATTTTGCTAAAAAGACTAACTGTAGGTTCTCGTAAATACTTTCTCCCGGAGAGGCCCTTCCGGCCAGATGATCGCCTGCTGCACCAGAAGATTCTGAAGACACTCTCTGATGCTTTCCCGAGACCCTTGTGCCCTTCGCTTTTGCAATTCCCTTCCATTGATAAAATCCTATGGATAACCACGTATACTCGCCATTCATACAATGTTTCCCAGTTGATCTTGTTATTACAAGATACCCCGAAATTCTCTCTGTTGTTCCGAGAATCCTTTGAGCTTACTGCATTGTTGTTCTTTGTCACCTGAATACCCCTACGGATAATTCTCGCACTTACCGAGTATCCGCTCACCCCCAATTGATTCAAGTATTTCACAAAAGTGTTCAAAATACCATTCGATCTTTCGAAAATCCTGAGCAGCCTGTTGCTCTTGAAATTCTTGCTTGCTTGCATTATGGTTAATCCCATAAGTCTCGTAATCTTATTGGCATCCCTTGTCTTTATCATTTTAAGTCCGTTGATTCAATATGTTGAGGATGCTCGCATTCCTCAATCGAATCCTAGAATTCACCCTTCCGGCTCAGATGTCATTTTGAACAGGAGCTGATTCTCAACTAATCAAATTGCCGTCGATTGTACCCCTAAGGCTATTCAACTTATCCATCCCTAATCAGAGCATTGCTTCTGATCCCTTGATTTGGAAATGATAAATCCTTTGCATTTGAGCTTTGAATTACTCAGTTGTTTTTATAGTTCGATGCCCTTTCATTCCTTCTTCCTCTGATAGAGTACCGATACTCGCATCAGCTTCGTTGTAGACCACAAGACCCCTTGTTGGGTTATTATTCGACAGTGCCCTTCATATTCAATAACCTTGTGATCATTTCCATGGATATATAATGCCTTTGGTAATTTGTATCCTCTGCTTGATAACCATACTCTACTTTTGAGCTGGTGATTTTACTCTTGAAGTTTGAGGTATATGTTTCTAAGATGCCCCGATGGATCGAACCTATACCTTCCCTAAAAACCGTATGAACCCGAAGGTTTTCACAAGCCATACCCTTCTGGTATTTTACCAGATAATTTTCTACCATACAACTTCATCGAATGCGAGAAGTGAATGAAAGGTTATGCATTGGAGAAGTGGGAGTCGACCTTGAACTTTGTGTTCATGCCCATGGACACGATGTAGATCTTATCATTAAAGCTTCTCTTAAATTAATTATTCCCTGGGTATAAGTTCATATTTATATCTGGGATCTGGCCTTTTTCAATCGTGGTTCTGACCATGTTCTCCTTTAAATACCATTTCTCGTGCAAGTTTAAGCACTTGTCCTTTGCAGAGCAATACCCCCGTCCAACCTCTACTTTGGTCCGTCGTCGAGTATTACCCCCCTGGTATCTCGAGAATGCCAAGGAACTACTTAACTTCTTATGAGTTCTTCATCAACTAATATTCTTGCCGATTCCATTTTTCCAACGGGTTCTGAGTTGTTAGAACCCCTCAAGGACACCGATAAGTGAATCAATTCCGCACTCCGATTCAATAACTCTAAGCAATTTTTGTTGCTTACGAGTTTAATAATCCTTCAAGTCATTCCTAGCCTGCTCGGCTATGTCATTATCGTGCCGATTTTAACTGTGCTACCTGGACCTTCCCAGCGCACAAATTTCGACAGTGAGCTAATCTTGCGTCGATCTTCCTCGTCATATCACTTCTCCTTGAACAGCAAACTTGATTTCGAGTTTGTGTCCTACCCGTGATTCCAATAACCTTTCGCTTCCATCATTCCTTTGACTTGATGTCATCGTTGATTGATTACATCTTCATGAAATCTCTCGACAAATGTGTCATGATCTTCATCAGCATTCCAAGCTCTTCCAGGATATCAATTGAGTTCATGATGAGAAATACGATCCTTGCCCTCGATGATTTGTGTTATCATCGACCACTTTATTGACCTCCCTCCAACACAAACTTGTTCGTGTTTTGTGTTATACTTTGAGTCCCTTGCTATATAGCTTCTGTTATTCTTTACCTTGGAGTATTGCCATCTTTTATGTCAAGAATGTCATGGGAATTTTCACCACCCCTTAAGAATTCTTGATACAAGTAATACTTATTACCATCACCGTTCTTTTCTTGGTGTCCGTGTTGTTTCTGACCGGAATGCCGACAAATGGTCTGTGATGTGTAAATTTAAAACTTCTAGTAACCTTATTGCTTTGAAGTTAATGGTCGATAGTTTCATTCTAAGTCTGTTGCTTATTGAATCATCATTCGAACATTGATCGTGCTACCTAGCCCATATTTCGGGTGCACATTTCAACCAATGTTTAACTGTGTATGTTTTCCTCGAGCATACATCATTAAGTCATTCAATCTAGCTAATGTTATCTCCTTGTTCACATAGTTGTGGAAATCCATCTTTTGGAAATCTCAATGGATTGTCGCTGAGTCAATCAGTCACCTCCTCACCTCTCCTTGATTTAATAATGAACCCTTGTTCGGAACTCGCTTCCATAGTTCATCTCCCGAGAATCTTCGATGTCGTTTCGACAATTTGTGTTGCCCCTTTCTTCTCAGGCATCCTGAGTCTGAGTTATCCGGACACCAATCAGATCTAAATCTCGGTCAGATATGATGGTTGGAACATATTTCCAAGAGTTATAACATTGGTCTATTTATGACCCGGTAAGGTGATGTCATGCCTAACACACCTGGCCGGAGGACCTATTGTTATAAGTTTTTCTTTTTAGCAAGGTTAGCTATTCTTCCATGAGGAAATTGTAAGACTTACTCTATAAGTTGTTCCTGATGGATCCTTTGTGTATCCATAGCCTGATCTTACCTAATGACCATGTCAATGCTATCTCGAAGCATGTCTGTGGTACTAGGATCTTCAATAAAAACATTTGAAGCACAATGCTAAATTTTCATTATCAATTATTCAAACATCGTTGTTTGGGTAATGTCATGAACTTCCTCTTCCCTAACCTAAATGGTTCTCTTCTAACCATTGTCCTTGGGAAGGATATACCCCTGAAATATGTGTTTAAACACATTTTCCTTTCCATTGTTCTGTTTAATCTGATAATCATATTTTCCTTTCCATTGGTTGGTGTAACGTTTCTGGTGATCATTATGATCTAAGCAGTATTAATTCCCTACTTGTGCAAACACCTCGGTGTACAACCCTGTCAGTAAGAACCTATTACTATTGTTGATGACATTCCGGTATCCACCGATGGACGAGAACTTTGCCTAATGGTCCGCCTCATTCAACGAGCAGGAAAGTGGTTCTCTTCGTCCCTTGCCCTTGGTGCCGACGTTGTTGCCAACATAACTGACAGGCTACCCTCTGACATGCCTTACTTACATGATCGTGCAAGACGTCATCACCCTTCCTACTTTTAACCCACATGGTGGGCCCATAACCCACAAGTTCCACAGGATCAAAACCTGACTCTCCTGTACACCCTGTTGCCAAGGATATTCCTCGCGCTTGACTTGATATGTAATTCGCAAGCCACCTTCCTAGTGATCTACTATGGTATCAGACGCAATACTTATTCTCATGCCCCGAAACCCTTTCACCTTCTAATTGGGCATCGAACGATTGCCTATCCGCTTGATACTTCTTACTATACCTTCTTGCTTGGCTCTCGATGCGTTTCATTTGACCAACTCGAGAGATACCCCTGTGTTCATTCATGGGACAACCCCCGATGGTTAACCCTTATAGCATTCTATCATTTTCGAACTACCCCTTACCTATTCGTAAGTACGAGACAGACCCCGAAGAAAGGATGTGACTTCGTCAAGATAACCTGAAGTAGAGAGATGAAGACATCAACGACAGGGGTCAACTTCTTCGCGAAGAGCAAGCCAGGATGAGAAGAACCGCTAGATTCGTAACCAAAACCTTTCCCCCTTTCACTACCTCTTAAATCTCGGGACGAGATTTCTTGTAGTGGAGGAGAATTGTGACGCCCGGAGAATTATGCTACAGTAATACCCTGCTAATGGTGCCACGTCACCCTGGTTACTGTTGCTAATCTCGCGTTGGATCAAAAGTTTTCAAATTCAAAAATTTAAATAATGTCAATCATCAAACTTATCAAAAGTTAAAACAAAAATGTTCAGGTAGTGCCTAATATTACATAGGTAATTATAGTGAAGAGAACTCCTTTTTAGAAAATGCCTAAATATTTTAAAATGTTTTAAAATAGAAAAGAAAATAAATAAAAAGAAAAGAAAACAGAAAAGAAAACTAACAAAAAAAGAAGAAGGAAAAGAACACCCCCGGGGCTCCGGCCCAGCAGGCCATTGGGCCAACCCACCTGGCCGGCCCACCCCGCACCCCATAACCCCCCCACTCCCCCACTCACCCACCGACACCCCCGTGCCCCCCCAAAATATCTTCCCCCCTCTCTCTCCCGATTGGATCGGGATCGAGAGCAGGAGGCCGCC